>NC_034598.1:71989450-72066125 GCF_900095145.1 Mus pahari
ACAGAGACAGAGACAGAGACAGAGATGGAGACAGAGACAGAGACAGAGAGAGACTGAGGTTGATTTATTTTTATTATTGATCAACCTCCCACCTTATTCATAGAGTAATAATCTATCAATTGAACCCAGTCCTTGCTAACATAGCTGATTTTGATGGTCATCTTAATCTGTCAATAAACTATCTTCAGGTATTCCAAAGATGCAAGTACATGAGGTCCACCAAACATATCTGTCATGTGTGTGGGTTCTAGAGACCTGAATTCTGGTTCTTGTGGTTTTGTGGCAAGTAGTTTAACCCATTGTGAAATATGAACAGCACTCAAAACTAAGAACTTTTCAAATTAACTATTGTTTTAGGATACAAAGAAATAATTGTGTATTTCATTGAAAGGTAGAATTTTGTACATGGTGTTCTTATACATTTATCAAAGGTGCCATTTCATCACCAAATCATTTGTTAATATTTCAGAAAGAATACATTAAGTTCTCAACCATTGTCTGAAAAATTCAACGCATATTACTTTTTTAACGTTTATGATGTGAGCATGAGGTAGCTTGAGGAAATATTTTACACCATTACCTATGTCACCAATGTTTTTGTGAATAGACACACTCTAATAACACTGATAAAGTTACTGATTAATCAAACTGAATTTAGAAGAAATTTTTTGGTCACTTGTCAATGTTTTGCTTGAAGGAAGAGATATTTGTTTATGTCTCCCCAAGGATAATTTTTGCTGTACAATTTGCATCTGAAAAGAGACTTGAAACAAACTGGAAAACCTCGACGAATTGGATGATTTTCTAGACAGATACCATGTACCATTGTTAAAGCAAGATCAGATAAACTATCTAAACAGTCCCATTACCTCTAAGGAAATAGAAATAGTTACCAGCCAGGGCCAAATGGTTATAGTACAGAATTCTACCAGTCATTAACAGAAGACCTAAAATGAATACTGAAACCAATGCATGAAATAGTAACAGAAGGAATACTACATAGCTTATTCTATAAAGCCATCGTTACTCTGATACCTAAACCAAACACAGACCCAACAAAGAAAGAGAACTTCAGACCAATCTCCCTTATGAATATCGATTGTAAAGTTACTCAGTAAAATTCTTAAAAACCAAATCCAAGAACTCATCAAAGTGATCATTCACCATGATCAAGTAGGGATGCAAGGATGGTTTAACATATGAAAACCCATCAACATAATACACTATATAAACCGGATCCGGTATGGTGGTGAGGGACAGGATAGAAGCCCAGAGGGCCAAGAAAATGATAAGCAGCATTATGGGTGGAGGGTGGGAGACACTCTAGAAGGTATCAGAAAGCCAGGAGATGAGAGACTCTAAGGACTCAATGTGGGTGACCTTAGCCAAAATACTCAACATTTGGGAGAGGGAACTTAAGAGTCCACCTCCAGTAGACAGACAGGACATATAAGCAGAGGGACAGGGTTACTAACCCACAGTCAAAATTTCTGACCCAGAACTGTTTTTGTCTAAAAGAACTGCACAGGCAAAAATGGAGAAGAGATTGAAAGAAGGGTGGTCCAATGACAGGAACCTACTTGGGATCTACCTCAAAGGCACCAAGACCTAACACTATTTCTGATGCTATGATGTGCTTACAGACAGGAGCCTAGTATGGCTGTCCTCTGAGAGGCCTTCCCAGCATCTGACTGAGATAGAAGTGTGTTTGTGCATGTGTGTGTGTGTGTGTGTGTGTGTGTGTGTGTATGTGTGTGTGTCCTGATAAGACAGACCCTTGGAACTAGAATTATAAGTTACTAGGAGCCACCTGATATAGGTGCTGAAATTTCAACTCTGATTCTTATAATTGAGCATCAAAGATTTTAACCACAGAGCAATGTGTCCAAGTTCAGTATGCTGTTTCTAATAGCTGACAGAGAACAAGAGAAAGACAGTACAAACTAGATTTATACTAAGGAGTTCTGCCTGAGATCCAAAAACATAGAGGAGTCAGACAGTGAGGATGGTCAGAATGGGGTAGAATACTAGAAAATATCCTCATGCTTTGCTCATTTTTAAAAAAGGAAAATCCATGGTTCAGCATCCAAACATGATATTTAATAATTGACCAATTCAGGAAGCTATAATAATTGGAGAAATTCTGCCTTTAAACCTCTTGAATTGAAAGACTTTCAAAAAAAATGAACAATACATCACAGCCTGTCTCTTGAGACTTTGAGATATGGTAGTAGATACAATCAATTTGAATGCCATGAAATTAAAGAAATGAAAAAGTGTAACTTACTGAGAGAGGGCTGTTGTACCTGAGGCATTGGTAGGAGATGAATCACTGACAGACTTGCTCATATATTCCATTAAAGACATTTAGTTATCCCTGACTATGTTTTCTATAAATATAAACAAGGAGTGGTTGGCCAGGGGTAGAAGGTGTGGAGTAGATATGGTATTACTGTTTACATCTCATTACAGTTTATGTTTATTAATTTGCCATGAGTTTGACCCACATTTTCTCAATACTATCATTTTCTTGACAATATGCAAAGTCAGAAATGCTTAATACGTTATCTTTTCCTAGACATGTAGTTCTTTTCACTGTGAACATGCAGAAAAAGCCATGCAGAATTACACTCAGCATAATATAGCTGTTAACAGAGGCCCTGATATAGAAAATGATATTGGTCTGAATATCAGTCTGGAGGAACTTGTAATGATTCTCAAAAATATTTTTTCTTGTGATAATACAGGGACTAATGTTCTGAGGATAAAGTGCAGACTAATACCCAATTCTATGATTGCAAAGAAAAAAGTTGACATCTTTGGTATCAATGGAAGGTGATAAGTAATAAATGACTCTTTTATTTGCTAGTCACCACACGAAGTTGGATAATTTAATCATAGTATAACTTTGTGTTATAAATGCTAGTATAGCTTTAACATATGGGTAAGAAAATTGAAGCATGATATTCCTCAATGGGGCAGAACATGAGAAAATATTTTATTTTAATTGGTTTTTCCCTATAAGAAATTGCTACATTGGACACAGTATAAGTTTTAAGGAAAAAATGCTGAAATTTATTTTAGGTTTCCTTTTTACTACTGAAAGACAGAACTTTATAGTTTTGATAAAGAAAAATTATTTCCCTATCATTGTCAAATTAATACTTTGTGATTACTATAGTGATGTGTACTTATCTGCAAAATATACAAAAATAAAAGTATATAGTGAAAAAGGATACATAGCCATATGTAACTTGTAAACACAATTTACTATACTTTTGATATCTAGGGTTCACTCCACATGGCTCATAAAATTTCAATGAATAAATTAGACCACTACTATGGATAATTTATATTATATTATAAGTTTTTGTAAATAGTATATAATCAAAATTCTGTTGCTAAATATTATGTACAATTCTCAGATATGGGAAACCATGCATCATATATACATATATATATATATATATATATATATATATATATATATATATATATATATAAACTGAAGTTTATGATTTCCAAGTTATTTAATTTTATGAATTTTAGTAAATAAATCTGATTGGGCATTTTGAATTGCAAATGCTTCCACATCTCTAATTATTTCTAAGAATAATGTGCATTTAGAATCACTAATTTTATAGTCAAAATGACTAGCAATTCATTCATAATTAGATATTCATTATAATGCAGTATACAAGTACGTGTTTGCTTCATATCTTCTTTAATTTAATGTGCTTTCCTTAATCTGTAAAATGCTTAAAGATGCACTAGCAAAACGTATAAGTACTAACTGCTAACACTTAATAAAAATCAAATAAATCAAAGTTAATAATAATGCCTAAGTGTTATTACTATAAAGAGATTTAAATTCTTTCAAAGCTGCCCACATTAATTTTGTTAAATACTTATTAAATTAAGTTGGAGTTACAGTTCTGTCCAAAAGCTAATTGTACACCCCTATGGATATGGAAAAATCAAGAGATTTAATTCTACATCTATGAAAAGCATCATAGTTTCCTTGAGAGACCACACAGGTAGAAACTTGTATAAGACAAAAAGATTTAGCCTATTTTTAAATATCTTTTTGTCCTGGTCTTATGTGGGAAAGAACACCCATAGAGATGATCTCCCCTGTGGTTGTTTGAATAAAAATAGACCCCATTAAGTCCATAAGGAATGTCAGGATTAGGAGGGGTTCCAGTAGGTGTGCCCCCTGTAGCAAGAAGTCCATCACTCTGGGTAGGTCTTGAGACTTCAGATGCTCAAGCTGGCCCCAGTGTGTTACACTTTCTTCCTGCTACCTGCCAATTTAGATGTGGAACTCCGAGCCACCCTGTCTCTTAAACACCCTGTCTCTTAAACATCATGCTTGCCTACATGCCGCCATGCTTCGCACCATGAAGATAATGGACTAAACCTATGAAATTGTAAGACAGTTCGAAATAACTGCTTTTCTTTAGAAGAGTTGCTGTGATAAAAGTATCTCATTACAGCAATTAAGAACTAAGATGTCCCCAAACACAGAACCCAAAGAACATACTATCAGCCCAACCCTTGAGCCACTGTCCATGGATAATCTGCCTTGCATGCTCAACATGTGTCACCTTGGTTCATCTCATGGACCTCAGGGGAAACTTCTGTAGTCATACCCAAATATTGGGCAGGAGGAGGAATCCAAGGGACACATATTATCCCTCTCAGCCTCTTCTTGACGGTATGGTTCAATGTTCAAGTGCATAAGCCTTTTCTTATCATCTATGAATGTAAAGTGGGTCTTCAGGTTAGCAGAACTGATGAAGTACATTGTGAAGGCCAGGCACTAATGTAGGCCATTCCTTGGCAAGTCCAGGCCAGGCTCAGCATCAAGCTCTGGCATGTTCTATACTGAATCTCAAATAAGTCCAGCAATCCTTTCCTGGCCTTCAGCTAGTAGGCTAAGGAATGTGCTAGGGGACAAAAGAGTATTACATGGTGAGTGACAATAAAACCAAGAAACCTGGAGTATCCATAACTTTCAACGTTATGTAAATTAAATTGAATATTATCATAATTTTAATTTTTAAAAATAGTTTCACAGGATATAATAGGATTCATTATAAAAATCATACAAGATTTTATTCAACAAAGTATTTTATTTCCTACATACATGTGGGGTTTTATTGCATCTGAGAACAATGGCTATATTACATAAATATGAATGGAGCAAGAACAACTTGTTCTTCAACACAAGTCATATCTACAGTGCTATTTTTTAATCCCATTTGTTGTTTTTCTCTTTATTTGTCTTCAAATGTGTGAAGCAGTTTGAGAACTTCCAATACTCATAATTCAACATTACCTTCAAGTCATTTACCATTGATATTTAACTAAATATTTACATGTCTTGAGGTGAATAGATTCAAATATGTGTGGTATAAAATAGACATCTACAAATTTCTCTATTAGAAACCTGGAGCTATAAAGCATTTTGTATAAAATACAGAAAAGGAGGCAGTATGTACTTTAATAAAATGCATGTTATATACATTATAGTACCTAAATTGGTTTATACCTCACTGATTGTGGGAGTCACAAAACATTTAGAACCTCATATGGTGTCTAAGTGTATAATAGTACTGTTAGATGTCTGAGTTGATAGAAAAACTTTGCTCTGTGCCCATAAATCACATAAGTTAAGTGTGGTGTGGGATCTTGTGATTATATTCCCAACATTAATAAGATGGAGACAAATATATCTCTGAGCTCTCAGACCAACCAGACTAGCCTACTAGGTGAAGCCCAGGTCAGTGAGAGACCCTGACACATGCACACACACACACACACACACACACACACACACACACATATTGTACAGGAAATGATGAATAAAACTCAAGATTGTCTTCTGAACTTCTCCCATACTCACACACACTTGTGCACACACATACACAAGAATATCCACACATATGCATATAACATACATTTACAAAAAATAAATAATTGTGCAATATCTAAAGGTTCATACAAAATGAGAAGTGTAGTGAATTTAAGATTCTGTACCACTCAAATTTACTGCAGTCTTGGTTTTGAATGCACACACTGCTCCCTGAACCACATAAGTCATCTACCAGTTAGCATCAGTGTATACCATCAAAATAAGCTAGATGAAGATAGATAAAATAACTTAGTTTTAGTAAACTATACTTATATTACTTCCTTACCATTATTTCTTACCATATAAATATCAAATTAGTTTATCTTTAAATTGTATTGTGTGGTGGCATATGCCTTTAATCCCAGCACTTGGAAGGCAGTGGCAGGAGGATTTCTGAGTTTGAGGCCATCCTGGTCTCCAAAGTGAGTTCTAGGACAGCCAAGGCTATACAGAGAAACCCTGTCTTTAAAAACAAAAACAAAAACAAAAACAAAAACAAAAAAGGAGTGAATATCACTGAATCAGTAGTAGCCTAGGTTACAACAACATTTCACATGTGAGTGTATGCTATGACCTCAGCCTTTTCTCTATGGGAGAAAGAAACAATGACCTCTTGCTCCTTTTATGATAATTGGATAATTAAGAGATAGTTCAAGGAGTTTGAGGCATTGAGACGCTCACGCACACATTATCTGCCTGCCTTCTGCATCATACCATGAAAGCTATTCATATTCTTACATGTTAAAATAAGCTTCACATTTGACTCTACACAGTGATATAATAAACATGTTACAGAAGCCTGCTTTCCATTACAAGCTTAAAGTAACTTAATGGAAAATCTGGCAAGCAGTAGAAGACTGTATAATTCTTAAGAAACAGACTTAAAGAGAAACTAATCAAGAAAAAAAAATCTTACTGATGACAGCATCAGTTCTATGTAAAACTGTATTGTAAATTGTGTATTCTAAATTTAATTCTATCTACAAAAGAGAGTACTTAATCTGAAATATAGTACATCAAATACATTTGAAATTATATATATATATATATATATATATATATATATATATATATATATATATATATATATATATATATATATATATATAAAACTTTGAGCTGGTAGGAAGAGGGTAAGGAATAAATATAATCAAAATATAAATATCATAAAATAGAATATAGATTTTTTTCATGTATACTATATTTTTCTCATGATTTCCTCATCCCCAACTCCTCTGAGATCTTCTCTACCCATGTTCCCATCTGAATCAATATCATTTCTGTTTTTCCTTTGAAAAAACATAGATATCTAAAGAATAATGGTATAACATGAAACAAAGAAAATGGACTAAGTCAAAACAAATAAACAGAAGCAAAAGGACCAATGAAAAAGAACAAGAAACACATATACATACAGAGAGAAAGGCAAACATGTTTGTACACAAAGGAACTCGTAAAACAGTAAGCATCCGTACATGTATAAATGATCTGTAAGGTTTAAAAAACAAAGGCCTTAAAAACTCTAAAGAAATGTTCAACGTCCTTGGTAATCAGGGAACTGCAAATCAAAATGACCCAGAGATTCTACCTCATATCAGTCAGAATGGCTAAGATGAAAAAGTCAGCCGGGAGAGCAAAAGGCTCCCAGGACCCATCTGGAATGACATTAGCTGGAATACCCAACGAAGGGTGAAGAGAACTTGGAAAGAACATATCCAGAAGTTAGGCAAGGCCCCCAGCTGGGGTATGGGGCCACCCACACATTTCCAAACCCTTAACCCCAAATTACTCCTGTCTAAAAGAAATGCAGGGACAAAGAGTGGAGCAGAGACTGAGAGAAAGGCCCAGAGACTGCCCCACCTGGGGATCCATGCCATATGCAGACACTATGGCAGAGCCAAGAAGTGCTTGCTGACAGGATCCTGATGTAGCTGTCTCCTGAGAGGCTCTGCCAGAGCCTGACCAATACAGATGAGGATGCTAGCAGCTAAACATCAGACTGAGCATGGGGATCCCAATGGAGTCATTAGAGTAAGGACTGAAGGAGGTGAATGGGGTTTGTAATCCCATAGGAAGAACAACAATATCAACCAACAAGACCCCCCAAACATCCCAGGGACTAAACCACCAACCAAAGGGAAGGACCCATGGCTCCAGCTGCATATGTAGCAGAGGATTGCTTTATCTGGGATCAGTGGGAGAGGAGGCTAGATGCCCCAGTGTAGGGGAATGTTAGGGCAGTGAGGAGGAAGTGTCTAGGTATGTGGGGGAGCACCCTCATAGGAGCAGAGGGTGGGTGGGTGGGATAGGGAGTTTGATGGGGGGAAATCAGGAAGGGCGATAACATCTGAAATGTAAATAAATAAAATAACCAATAAAAAAGTCTTTGGGTCAATAAGGCTTCAAAGATTTCATTGAATTTATTTTGTGTTGACAATCTTCTACTAGGCATGTGGTTTGCCCATAAGAGTAATTTTTATCCCCATTGAAACTTTCTAGGAGAGAACTAAGTTTTCATTTGCAAGATGTTATCAATTGGAGACTGCATTTGGGTTACATTTGGGGCTTGTGCTCACTTCCCTTCTTAGCTCTGGGATCAAGTGTAGGTAGATCCATGCATGCTGGCCCAGTGTCTGTGAGTTCAACTGTGCATTTGTTCACCTGCATCAATCTAGAACATCCTGTTGCCTTGGTGTCCTGTATCTGATAATTGGGTTGGAATTTACCATTCTCCTTTGGCAACATGCATAATAACTTCTAACACCATCAACATTAGTCAGTAGTTTCTAGGTAGTGAAGTTTCTAGGTAGGTACCAGCATGACTTCATGTTCAATAAGTTTTGTAGGTGTAAATCAATATGCCTTACTATCAGTTTGTAGAGAACAATCAATAAACTGAGCTGTTTCCGTGTTTGTATGACTCCTCTGTCACAAAGAGATGCAATCCATTTCTGGAAAGGGAAGCTTCTTTGGTGACAAAACAGACCCACTTGAGACTCTATCTCTCATGCTATTTATCAGTTTAATTTAGCTCATTATCACATGCCTACATTTTAGGAGTATATATTAGGTCTTCTTTGTACTAGCCCTTCATGTGAACCCTCAAATATTAGTTTATATCTCTATGCCTTGAGAAAAAAGTGTTAGTAAAGTTTTAATATTGATTTATTTATATTTGACATTGAGTTACTAATAACTCATACATAATAAGGAAAATATATTTAATACAAGAGAGATAAAATACTAAACATATTTACTCAGGGCTATTTAGAAATTCTCATACATAACATTATTAAGTAACAATGAATTTATAGGATATTTCATATTTCTATTATCTATATTGACTCTAGGGAGTTTATAATGTTACTGAGAAATAACTGCTTATAAACAAAGACACTGGAGCTGAAGGTGTTAAGATTTAAACTGACTCTCTAGCATCTTAAGTTGTCCTGACTCCAAAGTAGTAAACCTAAGACATCAGCATTAACATCCTAGAGGTTTCTACAGGGGATGTAAATTATTGGGGATGAGGAAAACAATAAGAACAATGCCAGAACGGGTGTAATATGGACCAGAGTAGTATCTGCTGCTGGTTTTCATTAGTTTTATTAGGAAAGTTTGCTTCAACTTAAGACTTTGATAATCTCCAAATCATTAATTTTTTTAGTAAGGAGAAAAGTAACATTTATTGACTGTCATCCAATCTTTAAAAAGCTTTTAGACCTGGTATACTGGCTGATGTAACCTCCTTTCAGATATGAAATGAGAGCTTCAATTAAGCATGCAACCTGCTCAAAATGTACCCTCAATCAGACCTAGAGATGGGAACTAGAACACTAGACCTTATGTGATTAGTTTTCATTTCAACATTCTGAAGTATGGAATTTCCATTTTTCCTATTAGAATTATACTCTATTAGAATTGTTACCTCAGAACTCTATCCTTTGGTTATATTTTTCCCTTGCTGAAAGGCAGGGAAAAGAAAGAGATAAGGTACAAAAGAAAGGAAAGATGAGTTCAGAATAGTGGGAAAGTAACATAGGGCAATAGGGATGTACAAATCACAGCAATACTATTCTATGCTGGCTAGGAGCTCAGTCTAGGGAAAGAGAAAGCTCTTCCTGAAAATTCCCTGTTCACATAAATTTCCATCATTTTAGAACAGTGTATCTCAACCTGTGATTCATGGCCCTTTTGGGGGTTAGATGACCCTTTTACAAGGGTTGCCTTTGACCATTAAAAAACAGAGATACTGTGTTATGATTCATAACAGTAGCAAATTTACAGTTAGGAAGTAGCAAAAAAAATTAATTTTCTCATTGGGCACCACCAAAACATGAGACTGTATGAAAAGATTGCAGTATTAGGAAGGTTGAGAACCACTGATCTAGAAAAATCTCATTGATTTGAGATGAATACCATAAGAAACCAGTACAAGTTAAACAAACAAGTATCACATGTGTATGTTATGAAACCTTTGTATGTTAAGTGCCATTTGCATAAAATGGAATAATTAGAAAGGCATAGTGTAGGATGAGGGAACAACCTGATCTGTGGGAAAACATCTAAGAATGATGGTCTATACAAAGTACAGATACAACAACCAAACCTGTTGGACAGAGGAATAGATCCAAAGTGGGGACACAAGGATATAAGTCTCAAGAAACAGCAGGAGACAAGATCAGAGAGTACAGAAGGACCACGATAAGAGACATAAAGTTAATTCTAATTAAAACAGAAATCCATTAAGAAACTTCAAAGAGAAAATTAGTTCAATGTGAGGTTTGTGACTGTTTTGTGCCATTCCTTCTGATGGGTCACTATTTGCACATCTCTGTGGCAGATATTAATTCTAATATAGGGAATCTTGTTTGTTTGTTCATTTAGGTGGAAAATGCTTAATGAAATACCCATAGCTTTATAAATATACTGTAGACCACATCTTTAGAATAGTAGTAACATGTGCTCAGTTACTCTTCAAATTTTTATTTTTGCTGTTGTTGTTGTTGGTGGTGGTGGTGGTGGTCATATTTTAAAACACACCTCGAACATGTTATATCTTCAAAATTTTAACAAGAGGTGAAGGGAAATGTGAATTATACTTGGAAATTTTTTTTTCTTACTCACAAACTAGGATAAATGCATGCCACTAGAGAGTCTATCATTTTTAGTTACTTTGTTTTTAAAGATCTCATTCCTTTGCCTTAATTAGTAACAGACTGGAGAAATTAGGGGAAAAAAGATAAAAATCATACACTCTTGTGGACTTGGCTAAATCCTTCCAGCTTTCTAAACACATTTTAGTTTCTTTCCTTTTTACTCAGCATGAAAAGAAGTTTGCAGAACCAAAAACTAAACTGTAGACTGTATCTTCTGAGCCTCTAGAGTATCCCTGAATCTGTTCCAAAAATTAAATATTTCAGAAGCAAAGCAGAATGTCTTTCAATTAATTTTCCTGCAGAGGTTTTACCTGAAGGAGTACTTAAATATGGTAATACAACCTCATTTCATTTTATGCTAGCAAGAAGTTAACTACCTGTTCAAGGCCATGAATCTTCACTACAAAAAAAAAAAAAAAAAAAAGAAGAAGAAGAAGAAGAAAACATTTTCATTGGTCTTTATTACTGATTTATTCATTAGATCGATAGACTTAACATTTGGTTGCAAAGCTGTAACAAGTACCAGAAACACCCCCTTCTGAAACACACAACTAAATTTTCCAGTTTTTAATGTCGCTATGCAGATGTTGGCAAGCTCTCCAGTATGGTGCTCTGGAAAGAATGAAGGAGAGTGGGAACACACATTCACAGGACCTCAGCTATATTCTCATCTATACCGCTTCCATGTTACCCCATCACTAAGCAACTTAATGCCATGGTTGTATTTGCTTTTACATTACTCACAAGCCCGTCTGGAATTGGTCATGAATTTTCTGGGAGGATTGCATAATGGAATCGTTTCATGCTTTTTCATGAATATCTGTGATCAAATGTTGTTTTCTATAATGCCTGCAAATGGACTCTGTTAGAGGCCTGGGCATCTTTACAGGACAGTGGCTTCGTTTCAAATGTAATCATCAAGCAGAAGGGATGTCCCCATTTAGAACTTAACTTCAAAACCAAATAGCATTAATTCTATCACTGTGGATCTACATATTCTGTAGTAAGGGAACTTGGCATCTTTTACGTGAGGAGTGTCAGTGTCATCTTCTGAGAAGAACATGCCTGATAAGATATACTCTTAGTACCAACTTAGAAAAGTAAGCCCCGCTTGTTTCTCTGTTTTACAAAAGGTTTCTGATTCCCTCTGTGTTTTCCTTCTCCTCTCTACAAAGTAGAAATATTAACGACTTGATTTACTTCATTTTATGGTTAGAAAGTCTATTAATAGGTTATATAACATTTTAAAACTACTTATTTAAAAGCGTCCACTCTTGGTTTGGGAAAACAATATATTTAGAAGTAGAATAATAGCCAGGCATAAGTATATGTGTCTTCATTTATATTGGTCTCTGATATTTAGTTGTACTTAGGCAAGTTAATAATTTATTGTATGCCTGATACTCCAACCTATTTTATCAGCCCTCAAGGATGAAGGCACAAAGACAGTAATAACAGTAACACACTTTCAGTTTTAAAAATATACTACATTTGTATGGGCATGTGAATATTCAATGAACTCATGCCATAGGCATATGTAGAGGTTCAGAAAACAACATAGAGAATTCAGTTCTTTTTTTACTATCGAGTCACAGGGATCAAGGTCAGGCTGTCAGTCATGACCACAAGTGCCCTTACCTGCTAACCTACATCATTGGCTCACTGTCAGCTTTTAGAATTTCGTATACTAGAATGTTCAAGGTACATAGGTGTCTCTATTCATCATCCTAGGCATACAATTACCTTGGATTCCAGGAATAAAACATAACAGGCACATCACCACACAATGAGTTAAGATATGAATAGGAGAATCAGACATCTCCCTTCAAAGTGATGATGGTTATAGCATTTACCAACGACCACAGGGAGCTGAGACCTAATCAACTGACACATTTACTAACTGCCTTACTATTCATAATTATTGCCTTAATCCCCAAGTTCTCCTGTACTTAAACCAAAAACTCAGCTCGCATCAGTGTTCTAAGAATGAACATGGAAAGCACTATGTAAGCTGACAAGTAAGAGGGGCAATCAACCTTCCTACTCAGCTGTGATGTGAATGAAATACAGAATGATATGCATAGCAGGACAAGCATCCCTAAAAGTGCACTAGTAACACCTATACATTGTTGATAACTAACCACTGTCTAGTTTTTTTAAGGGCCACAAAATGGGAGTGAAAACATTCCAGAAAGTAGAAATCTATCCAAATATGTATGGCAAATGGCTCTAAAAGGAAACCTACTGCCTCAACTTTACTGGATTAGTAAACAGCCTAACCACATTCTAAAATATTACCTTTTAGCAACAGATAATGCAGCCTTTATTCTTTACCAGCAATCAGACATGAGGACAGAAAACAAAATATCATAATGCACAAATTAAAGGACCATGTGGATCCCAGTTCCAAAAGATATAATACCACTTCTCCACCCAATTCTGGGAAAACATTATGAAAGAGAGGGCATAAAGATTGTAAGACAAAGATGTTCTTGTCCCTGCTAGAGCAACAGAATACCTGAGGTCTTGCTTCCCTATTGCCTACCTCCCCTGTGGATCCCACAAACCATCCCCTCCTAATTTCACTACCCCAACTCTTTGCTATATCTCAGACTTCAATTATAGAGGGAACCTCCTGCTAAACCAGAGGCCACATTTATCAGACCAGATAATAAGTTGACCAAGGATAACTCTTCCTAGGGCAACAATTAGGCTGAAAGCAGACCTACACCTCTACTACTGCTCCTGAGATCCAATATGCCTAATCTTATTTCCAGCTCTGTAGCAGAAAACCTGCTATGGTCTCTCTTTCTACTCTGACCCCAATTGGTCACAAAAACCTTCTGCTACAACCTGCCTTCCCACACTCATTAACGTATCCAGTCCTCTACACTAGTAGGCATTCCTGTGAGTTCATCAACTGAGCCAACCAGGAAAATAAGCAACAAGCCTCCATCACACTCTCTGGAAATTCAGAGAGGAAACAGAAGCCAATGATCAAAACACCCACAAACAAAAGAGGCAAAAACAGTGACAAAAATGACAACAACAACAACAACAACAATAAAAATTAAATCCAGAAATCACCTCCCAGATTAATAGTCATCCAAACCCAGATGCTTGGATACCAGTGTAAAACCACAACTAATAAGAGCCAGGGCAGTATTTCTCTTCGAGGGCCCAGCTATTCTACTGTAGCACATAGTGAATATTCCAATATACTTGAAGAACCATAAAAAGACCTTAAAGCCAGTTAAATGAAAATGATAGATGTCCTTAAAGTGAAATGAATAAACACTTAAAGAAATCCAAATTTAAAAAAAATTCAAGAAAATTAGTAAAACTGTTCAAGACCTGAAAAAAAAATTCTGGAACACTGTGAAAAGACCAAAGCTAGGAATGATAGGAACAGAGGAAGAATAATCCTAACAGGAAAAGCCTAGAAAATATTATCAACAAAATAAAAGAAGGAAGTTTTGCTAACCTAAAGAAAGACTTGCTTATAAGATACAAAGTACACTAAATTCTAAATAGATTGGGCCAAAAATGAAAGTCCCCTTGCCACAAAGGATATTATGAAAAGCTACAAGGGCAAAAGACCAAGTAACATATAGAGTCAGACCTAATAGAATAATGCCAGCCTTCTTGATGGACACAACATGAAGACGTGTTGGAAAATATGCTACAGACCAGAAGAGACCACAGATGCCAGCCCAGACTACTAGTCCCAACCAAGCTTTCAATTGCCATAGATGTAGTGTAAGGTAACATTCATTCACCTAGGGTAATTGTTATCCTAGAGGCTTACTGCTAAATAAGCTCATACCTTCCTAGTTCTTTCTGTACTCTGGCCAGCTGCTTCAACTTAACTGGTCTTATTGGATAAAACTCCAGTCAAAGAAGACTGATTCAAACTGGGTTCTTTCAGCTTCTGACTGAATGTCTCTGCTTGACCTCAAACTAACTCTAGAAATCTGTTCTGATCTTCTGGCTCCTAATTCTTTGACTTTACTGACCTGAACTAACTCACAATTAACCTGCATTAACTCACAATTAACTCAACTCCACTGCACAGACTGACTGAAGTGAACTGAATTGGCTGAACAGAACTCGCTCCCTAGTGCTGAGATTAAAGGCATCTATCACCTTCCGTGGACATAAGCTCTCCTTCACCTGGAACTTGCCCTGTACCAGGTTGTCCTTGATCTCAGGAATCTACTTGCCTTTGTCTCCTAAACTTAAAAGTGGGTCTGTATGCCTGACCTCAAGCTGTACTAAGAGCAATTGTGATTTAAAAAAAGAAAAGAAAAGAAAAGAAAAGAAAGAAAAGAAAAGAAAAGAAAAGAAAAGAAAAGAAAAGAAAAGAAAAGAAAAGAAAAGAAAAGAAAAGAAAAAAGAAAAGAAAAAAAGCTGCATGGTACTGCTACAGAGACAGACAGGTAGATCAATGGAATAGAACTGAAGACCCAGAAATGAACCCACACACCTATGGCCACTTGATCTTTGACAAGGGAGCTAAAACCATCCAGTGGAAAAAGACAGCATTTTCAACAGATGGTGCTGGCACAACCATTTGTAGAAGAATGCAAATTGATCCATTCGTATCTCCTTGTACAAAGCTCAAGTCTAAGTGGATCAAAGAACTCCACACAAAACCAGAGACACTGAAATTTACAGAGGAGAATGTGGGGAAAAGCATCAAAGATATGGGCACAGGGGAAAACTTCCTAAACAGAACAGCAATGGCTTATGCTGCAAGATCAAGAATCAACAAATGGGACCACATAAAATTGCAAAGCTTCTGTAGGGCAAAAGATACTGTCAATAAGACAAAAAGGCCACCAACAGATTTGGAACGTATTTTTACCAATCCTAAATCTGATAGGGGACTAATATCCAATATATACAAACAGCTCAAGAAGCTGGACTCCAGAAATTCAAATAACCCCATTAAAAAATGGGATATGGAGCTAAACAAAGAATTCTCAACTGAGGAATACCGAAGGGCTGAAAAGCACCTGTAAAAATGATCAACATCCTTAATCATCAGGGAAATGCAAATCAAAACAACCCTGAGATTCCATCTCACACCAGTCAGAATGGCTAAGATAAAAAATTCAGGTGACAGTGGATGCTGGCAAGGATGTGGAGAAATAGGAACACTCCTCCATTGCTGGTGGGATTGCAAGCTTGTACAGCCACTCTGGAAATCAGTATGGCAGTTCTGCAGAAAATTGGGCATAGTACCCCCGGAAGATCCAGCAATATCACCCCTGGGCATATACCCAGAAGATGCTACAACTGGTAATAAGGACACATGGTCCACTATGTTCATAGCAGCCTTATTTATAATAGCCAGAAGCTGGAAAGAACCCACATGTCTCTCAACAGAGGAATGGATACTGAAAATATGGTACATTTACACAATGGAGTACTATTCAACTATAAAAAAAAAATGAATGTATGAAATTCTTGGGCAAATGGATCTGGAGGCTACCATCCTGAGTGAGGTAACCCAATCACAAAAGAACTCACTTTATATGTTCTCACTGATAAGTGGATATTAGCCCAGAAACTTAGAATGCCCAAGATACGATTTGAAAAACACAAGAAAATCAAGAAGAAAGACCGTGTGGATACTTCATTCTTCCTTAGAATAGAGAACAAAATACCCATGGAAAGAGTTACAGAGACAAAGTTTGGAGCTGAGATGAAAGGATTGACCATCCAGAGACTGCCCCACCTGGGGATCCATCCCATAATCAGCCACCAAACCCAGACAACTATGGCATATGCCAGCAAGATATTGCTGACAGGACCCTGATATAGCTCTCTCTTGTGAGGCTATGCCAGAGCCTGGCAAATATAGAAATGGATTATCACAGTCATCTATTGGTTGGAACACATGGCCCCCAATGGAGGAGCTAGAGAAAATAACCAAGGAGCTGAAGGGGTCTGAAACACTATAGGTGGAACAACAATATGAACTAACCAGTACCCCCCAGAGCTTGCGTCTCTAGCTGGATATATAGCAGAAGACGGCCTAGTTTGCCATCATTGGGAAGAGAGGCCCCTTGGTCTTGCAAACTTTATATGCCCTAGTACAGGGGAACACCAGGGCCAAGAAGTAGGAGTGGGTGGGGAAGGAAGCAGGGCAGGAGGAGGGTATAGGGGACTTTCAGGATATTTGAAATGTAAATGAAGAAAATGTCTAATAAAAATTGAAAAAAAAATATTCTAGGGAAAATGTGACACAAAACTTGTGGGATTAGCTAACCAATATCTAGCTTGATTTAAAGTCAGTTCTACAAGAAGGAACTCATACCCAACATTGCTTGGGTAACCAGGAATCACAGACTAGGTTGTCTAGACAAACACCTAGGCTAAACAAAATACTACTGTTCTTCTTTTTTAAAAAGTGAGTAAGATGATTTTAATGATATTATGCTATACTCCTAAATCAGTGCCTTATCCAGTCATTATCATCAGAGAGGCCTCCTTTGGTAGCAGATGGGAAGAAATGCAGATACAGTCAAGCGTTATGCAGAGAGAGAAAACTGGATGCCAATTACCTCTCTTCAGAACTCAGGAAATCCCATTGAAGAGAAGGCAGAAAAAATTATAAAAGTCAAGGGCATGGAGGGCCACAAGAGAACAAAACACTGAATCAACTAAGCATAGTGCATATGAAGTCACAGAGACTGAACAGCAAGTACATGGTTCTACACAAGGTCCTCTGCCTATATGTCAAAGCTATTAACTATCTTGGTATTTTTATGGGACACTTGAGTATGAGAACAAGGGAAACTATGACTCTTTTGCCTGCTTTTGGGACACTTTTATTCCTGTTGGCTTGCCAAGTCCAACTTAAATTGATTCATCTGATTATATTTTATCTTATCATGGTTGAATGCTATCTCTTAGAAAACTATATTTTTCTAGTAAGAGGCAGAACAGAAGTGGTCATGGATAGAAGGGAAGGTGGAAAAAAACTGGGAAGAACTGGGAAGAAATGTAAGATGACAAGAAACTATAATCAAGATATAAATACTCACTGCATGAAAAAAGAATCTAATATTTATTAGATATTTTCTTTATTTACATTTCAAATATTATTCCATTTCCTAGTTTCCCCTCAGAAAATCTCCTATACCCTCTCCCCTCCCACTGTTTCCCAACCCACCCACTTCCATCCCTGGCCCTGGCATTCCCCTGGGGCATAGAGCCTTCACAATACCTAGGGCCTCTCCTCCCATTGATGACTAACTAAGCCATCCTCTGCTACATATGCAGCTACAGCCACAAGTCCCACCATGTGTTTTCTTAGATTGGTGGTTTAGTCCCAAGGAGCTCTGCTGGTACTGGTTAATTCGTATTGATGTTCCTCCTATGGTGCTGCAAACCCCTTCAGCTCCTTGGGTACTTTCTATAGCTCCTTCATTGGGGACCTTGTGCTCCTTCCAATGGATGACTGTGACCATCCACTTCTGTATTTGCCAGGCACTGGCAGAGCCTCTCAGGAGACAGCTGTATCAGCAAGCTGTTGTTGGTATCTGCAGTAGTATCTGGTTTGGGTGGTTGTTTATGCTATTGATCCCCAAATGGGGCAGTCTTTGGATGGTCGTTCCTTCAGTCTTGGCTCTGAACTTTGTCTATGTAACTCCTTCCATGGGTATTTTATTCCCTCTTCTGAGAAGGGTTCTGATCTTCTGGGATAATATCCACTTTTCAGTGAGTGCATATCATGTGTGTCCTTTTGTGATTGGGTTACCAGATCCATCCATTTGTCTAAGATTTTCATGAATTCATTGTTTTTAATAGCTGAGTAGTACTCCATTATGTAAAGGTAAGGCATTTTCTGTATCCATTCCTCTGTTGAGGGACATGTGGGTTCTTTCCAGCTTCTGGCTATTATAAATAAGGCTGCTATGAACATAGTGGAGCATGTGTCCTTATTGCAAGTTAGCATCTTCTGGGTATATGTGCTCAGGAGTGGTATTGCTGGATCATCCAGTAGAACTACGTCCAATTTTTTAAGGAACTGCCGAACTGATTTCTAGAGGGTTTGTACAAGCTTTCAATCCCACCAGCAATGGAGGAGTGTACCTCTTTCTCCACATCCTCGCCAGCATCTGTTGTCACCTGAATTTTTGATCTTAGCCATTCTGACTGGAGTGATGTACATGTGCTATGAGACTGTCTTCAGCAGATGACCAGGAAGAGAAACCAGTGATACCTCAAAGCTGTAGAGAAGACCTGAACAATAATAATCTCAAGAAATATGCTAAAGTGGAAGGGAGAACTCTTAAGTACTACCATCCACTAGACAAGTGCTTTCCTTTCTTTTATTTTTTGTTATTATTTTCTATTAGCTATTTTCCTCATTTACATTTCAAATGCTATCCCGAAAGACCCCTATACCCTCCCCCTGCCCTGTTCCCCAACCCACCCACTCCTGCTTCCTGGCCCTGGCATTCCCCTATACTGGGTCATAACCAGTACCGTTCAAAGCTTGTGTCTCTAGTTGCATATGTAGCAGAGGATGGTCTAGTAGGCCATCATTGGGAGGAGAGGCCCTTAGTCTCGCGAAGATTATAAGACCAGTGCTTTTCAACTTTCCTAATACTAAAATTTTTTTATAAGCTATCTAATGCTGTAATGACTCCCAGCCATAAAATTGTTTTCATTGCTACTTTGTAATTATAGTTTTGCTACTGTTGTGAATCATAATATTAATATCTCATATGCAGGTTATCTGACGTGTGACTTATGAAAGTGTCATTTAACCCTCTAAAGGGGTTATGACCTGTGGGGCAATGGGCTTTGCACAGACAGCCTGGTCTCCAGTCAAGCTTAGGTCTTGAACCACGGTGATACCTGGGATGGGATGGAACCTTACATGGGATAGAAGATGTTTGATCATGTCTCCTGGCCCCCTGGCTCCTGTCGAAGTTACTGCCCCTACAGCCATCACAGGAGAGCTCTGTGCCTATCAGTCATGCAGACAATGTCCCAAGCTTCTGACATTCTGGCTAGACTCCACCCCCACAGTTACCTGACTATAGCCAGGTATGCTCCTCCCCACAGTTACCTGGTAACAGCCTGATAGCCTTGGCCCCTCCTTGCTCTCTCTTTACCTTTCTTACTCTCTAGCCATCCTTCTCTACCTCTCTTCCCCCATCTCTCCCACGTGGCCATGGCCAGCCTCTCCCTCTCTCTTTCTACCTTCTCTCTTTCCCCCTGCCTTTCTACAATAAAGCTCTAAAACCATAGACTGTCTCTGTTCATCAAGGACCGCCATGCTTGAACAATAGGATAGGCTTTCTCCTAACAAGCCACATCTAATCTCCAGCAAGAAGGCCTTCCTGTGCTCCAGTCATGGACCTGACCAAGGACTCTCACCTGTGTGGGAACCATCCAGCACCCCCTCTTCCCCTGCCCTCTCTTCCCTTCCTCCCCAGGGCGGAGTGCCACCCTGGGGCCCCTATTCTGTTCTTAGCTCCTCTGCCATATCCAGCATGGGATGCCGGAAACCGAGAACCTGGTACCTGGGGCTGCCCCTTGTCCACCACCTGCCATGTGGCATCAGTGACTTAACATGGCCAGATACCCATCTGGGTCCACGTAGAAAGCATGTGCAGTCATCCCACGTCTGCCTGCCCAGAGCACCGGAACTCTGGCGGGATAAGGGTTCTCTCCCATTCCCCTCTTCCCCCCAAACCCATGGCCCCGCAATGACCCATGACCCACATATTGAGAACCACTGATCTAGACTAAAGAATTATAGGCAAATAATAATAGCTAGCTGAGAAAGTGTACTGGTTATATTTACCAACTTGACATAGGGTCATATGAGAAAAAGGAGATTCAATTTGGAAAATACCTATATTAGCTTGTTTTCTAAGGCAATGTTTTGAGGTATTTTCTTGATTAATGACTGATTTGGAATGGCCCAGACAGCTGTGGTGGGTATTAACCCAATTTATCTTTAGCAATAGAACCTTGCCTTCAGAAAACCAACGATAATCTTAGAAATTTCCTAGTACTTTGAGATTTCCCAAGGAAACAATTTAGTCTAGAACTGAGATGTAAACCATCGCCAGTATTGGAAATTTTATTTGATGGTGGGAGATTTTCATTTAGGGATTTATCTCCCCTGTTATTTGACAATGTCATTTACATGCCCTTCATACATATATCTATTTTTACATATATCTGGTTTTTACATGTATCTATTTTAGGAAACATGTACTTTATTAGGTTCCCATACAATTCCTCAAATGGCCTTTAATTTTAGTTGTCCCTCCATGTATCCCTCCTTCACTCCCCTTCCCTGTTTGATCTTCCCAGTTCCTGTGCCTCATATATCCAGAACTATTCTATTTTCCCCTCATAGATTATCCATTCCTCCCCCTAGTCCCTTACTCTCTACCTAACTTCTGTGATTATATGAGTTATAGTTTGCTTATTAATGACTTGGCAGATAACATCCAAATATAAGCAATTATAAACCATATTTATATTTCCCTATCTGAATCACTTCACTTAGAATGATTTTTTTCTAGTTTTATCTATTTACCTGTAATTTTCATGATTTCAGTAATTTTTATTGGTGATGTAATAGTCCATTGTATAAATGTACTATGTTTATTGCCTTCACTCCTACAGGCTAGTGTTTGTGGTACTGAACAGCACTCTGGGGAAAGGTAAATGCAAAGCCAGCTACAAATCCTTCAGTCTACAATAGTGAACTTCTTGAAAGATAGGGTGCTGCAATCATGGTGCAGAGATTGTGGGAATAACCAACCAATACCAGAATTGAGAAAAGGCCACTCCATGAGGTAGAATGTATACTCAGTGATACTCAGGTGGCCAAGATCCTAAGACTAATTAGACCAGGAACTTTTAGAAAACCAAATTCTGTTGTTCAACTAAGGGATATAGCAATAAAAGGACTCCTGGTGATATTCTGATATACTCATAGATACATGCCTTACTCAGCCATCATCAAAGAAGTTGCATCCTGCAGCAGATGAGGAAAAATACCCATAGAGAGAACATATGTGAAGGGTGAGAGGCCTTAGAAGATTCACCCCTAAAAAGGATGCCTCCATGAAATTTTGTAGAGTACCACATAACACTACAAAAGAGGAGGCAGAAAGAACAAGAGCCAGAGGGGATAGAGGATACCATGGAAACAAGGCCTTGTAAACACAGAACTAACACACATAGGGACTCACAGAAAACCCATCAATATTGGAAGCTAACACAGGGCCTGCAAAAGTCTGAACCAAGGGTTTCCAACACTAAGAGAAGTGAACATACATACTTCTCTCTACCTCAGAAGCTATTACTAAATGATAAGATCTTGCAAATAAAAAAATAGGGTTTTTTTCCGAGGTAGTCTCATCTGAGAAACAAAACACTCTTAATGGTGGGCCTATGTCAAGAAGTAGATGATCACCACAAAATGAACTCAAAGGAATTTTGAGGGGTTCTTTTTCTCACAATGTTAAGTGAGACAAGGGCTTTTTCACAGACCCTTTGTGTATGTATATATTATGGCTTCGAGTTCTGTGTTTTTATGGAATTTCTGTGTACACAATCTTGTGTCTTTGTGTCTGGTTTTTTTTTCTTTTTTTTTTTTTTTTTGAGGAAGGGAGTCTTTTCTTGTTTTTTACTTTTCTGTTTTGTCCTATTGTGATTTGTTTTTTTTTATATTATTGTATTTTTGTTTAATTTCATTATCATTCCTTAGATGTCTATTTTCTAAGGAGAGACAGGGTATGTGGTCAGATGGCAAAAAAAAAAAAAAAAAAAAAAGGTGGTGAGGAAATTGGAGGAGCTGCAGAGAGGAAATCAGAATCAGAATATACTGTGTAAGAGTGTATTCTCAGTAAATGAAAAACGTTATAAAATGAAATAATAGAGAAATGGCAGAAATGGCTGTCAATATGAGAAGGAGTGAGAGAGAGCATGGTGGGAGAGACTGGAGAAAGGAGCTATGGGGAAGATTAAAGAAAGTGTGGAAAAACAGAAGTAACATATTTACATTTTAACTCAGTGGTATAAATACAAGCAAATGTAAGTTTAAGTAAAATAGAAAGATAATGACCCAGAAAGTAAGCACCCTATATTTTATAATCTGTAGAAAGTTAGAAGATGACTATGGTTTAATCTTTCCAACTGACAAGAAAAAGGCCTATTCACAGTGACTAACGAACTGCAGTACTTCTCCCTTACTGTTGCCAGTGTTTAAATGTTTATTAATCCTTTTATATCATGATATATATATATATATCATGTTGAATCCACTTACTGTTTGTGGCATAGCCTTTTTAGTCTTATGTATACAAACACATCAACAGCACAACTCTTGTCCTAATGTCAGTGAACATTGCAGAAGAAGGGACAGAATAATTGTAAGAACCAGTGGACCATAAAGTCTGTTGTGAGATTGTGTCTACTAAAAATAGCAGGAAAACTATAGCCATGATATCTCAACAATATGGTTGACTTAAACAAGACCTGAACAAGGGCCACACCAGTAGACATGCATACTAAAATAAGAGGGGGATATCATTGGTTCACCCTTCTTAGTATGTTTTGGTTTGCTTTGAGTTATCCTGTCTAGGTATACTTAGCTTATTAAGTCCAGAAAGTCTGTATTATGCCAATAGGGTATCTTTCAGACATAATCTCTTGAAATGCTATTTCTTTACTACCTAGTTGATTTTATTTTCTTCTAGGTCACTTATGATATAAATAAGCATCCTAGCTTATTTCTTCTTTTTAATTTAGTTTTCAATCTATTCCATTATTGTTGGAGATGCTGGCTAGTTCCCATTTTGTTTTTCCATGTCTTCTCCTTATTTCCCAAGATATTTAGACTTTGAGAAGATTCAGTGTTAAAGCTGTTGTGAATATATCTTTAGAATTTAGGATGAGTATTTACTAAATCTCCACAATATTTTAGGGACAAAAAATGCCATTACTATTCCATATCTTTCAAGAATGTTGAACTTAGTGATAATATTCATGTCTTATTGTTTTGCTTTTTCATTTTCTAAATGTATTTGAGGAAAAACTGACTATTAAAACAAAGCAAAACTTCAGGACTAACATCAATAATAACCCGGCTACATTAAAATGTTATTATTGTTGGACAATGTCCCTATGGTCAAAGTAAATACTTAAAGCTAAATTGAAGAACTTAAGAATTTTTTGTCAAGCTGGAGAGAGAGCTTAGAGGTTAAGAACGCTGTCTGCTCTTCCAGAGTTCCTGAGTTAAATTCCCAGCAACCGCATGTTAGCACACAACCATCTCTAATGACGTCTGTTCCTCTCTCCTGGCTTGCAGGCATAAATGCAGCCAAAACACTAAGTACATAATAAATAAATAATTTTTTACACACAAAAGAAGATAGTTTTGTTGCACAGAAATCAGGTATGGGCGCTGTGCTAGCACTTGGAGATAAAGCAGTGAACTAGAAAACCACCATGCTTATAGCAGACAAATAAGAAAAAAACTCACAAAGTCAAATTATATAGGTAGTATGTTTAAACCAGAACAAATTCCATATGGAGAGGGAAAGCTGCATGAATTTCCACCAATAGTAGAAGAAGATATTCTAAATCTTAACAGTAGGAGGGGAAGAACGATCAGTTTCCTTTAACAAAAAAAAAAAAAAAAGTGCAGCTACCAAGAAGGTATCTGTGACCCAGTAGAAAATAGCTATTCAGGAATATCTCATGGATACTTCATTCCTCCCCAAAATAGGGAATAAAATACCCATGGAAGAAGTTGCGGAGACAAAATTAGGAGCTAAGACGAAAGGATGGACCATCCAGAGACTGCCCCACTGGGGATCCATCACATAATCAGCCACCAAATGCAGACACTATTGCATATGCCAGCAAAATTTTGCTGAAAGGACCCTGATATAGCTGTCTCTTGTGAGGTTATGCCAGTGATGGCAAACACAGAAGTGGATGCCCACAGTCATCTATAGGATAGAACACAGGGCCCCCAATGGAGGAGCTAGAGAAATTACCGAAGGAGCTGAAAGGGTCTGCAACCCTATAGGTGGAACAACAATATGAATTAATGAGTACCCCCAGAGCTCATGTCTCTAGCTGCATATGTAGCAGAAGATGGTCTAGTACTTTCTCTAGCTCCTCCATTGGGGGCCCTGTGTTCCATCCAATAGCTGACTGTGTGTGTCCACTTCTGTGTTTGTCAGGCAAACAAGAGGTTGCTATATAAGGGTCCCTTCAGCAGAATCTTTCTGGCATGTGCAATAGTGTCTGGGTTTGGCAGCTGATGATGGGATGGATCCCCAGGTGGGGACTGCTTCTATTTCCATGGCTGTTATAGGACTGTTTAGATAACTTACCTTATCTTGATGTAACTTTGGTACATGGTATCTGTCTAGAATGTTTCATCTAAATTTTCCAATTTTGTTGAGTATAGGGTTTTGTAGTAAAATCTAATGATTTTTTTTTAAGTTCTTCAGTTTCTGCTGTTATATCTTCCAATTC
The DNA here is from genome assembly GCF_900095145.1 of Mus pahari. Lineage (NCBI taxonomy): Eukaryota > Metazoa > Chordata > Mammalia > Rodentia > Muridae > Mus > Mus pahari. The sequence goes on from NC_034598.1 coordinate 72,015,068, forward strand.
ATTGCTGATTTTGTTAATTTGGATACTGTCTATGTGCCCTTTGGTTTATTTTGCTAAGATGATGATTTTATTTTGCTATCTTGATGATTTTCTTTGTATCTTTTGCTGTGTTTCTAATTGGTTGATTTCAGCCCAGAGTTTACACTCCTGGGCATATACCCAAAAGATGCTTAACCATATCACAAGGACATGTGCTCTACTATGTTCATAGCAGCCTTAATTGTTAAAGGCAGAAGCTAGAAACAACCCAGATTTCCCTCAACTGAAGAATGGATATTGGAATTATAGTTCATTTACACAAAGGAATACTACTCAGCTACTAAAAATGAGGACATCCTGAATTTTTCAGGCAAATGGGTGGAACCAAGGATATACATTGTAAGTAATAACTGATAAGTGGATATTAGGTAAAAAGTTTAGAGTACCCATGATACAACTCAAAGACCATATGAAGCTTAACAAGAAAGAAGGCCCAAGTGTAGGTACTTCAATCCCACATAGAAGAGGGAACAAAACAATCATGAGAGGCAGAGGGAGGGAGAGACGTGAGTTGGAGAGAGGAGGGGGAGGAAAAGGGGACAGGTTAAGGTATGGGAAGAGACAAAAGAAGCCCAGAAGAATGAATATAAATATGCAGCAGTGTACAGTGGGGTCAGGAGAATGTCTAGAAATTCCAGACACCAGGGATGTGAGAGGCTTCCAGGACTCATTGGGATTGACCTTAGTTGAAATCCCCAACAGTTGGACCTAAAGACACCACCTCCAATAGATAGACATGGCCCCCATTTGAGGCATGGGGCCACTGATCCATCTTCAAAATTCTTGAATGAGAATTGTTCCTGTCTAGACAAAGTTCAGGGACAAAAATGGAGCAGAGATTAAAGGAAAGACCATCCAGAGACCATCCCAACTTGGGGTCCATACCATGTGTAGACACCAAGCCTGGACGCTATTACTGGTACCACGTTGTGTTTCCAGACAAGAGTCTAGCATGGCTGTCCTCTGAGAGGCTCTACCACCAACTGACTGAAAAAGATGCAAATATTTATAGGCAAGCATTAGACTGAGGTCTGGGACCTCTATGGAAGAGTTGGGGGGGGAGGACTGAAGGAACTGAAGGTGATTGCAACCCCATAGAAAAAAACAACAGTATCAACTAACCCAGACCCCTGGGAGCTCCCAGAGACTAAGCCTCCAGTCAAAGTGCATGCATGGACTGGTCCATGGTCCCTGCTAAATATGTAGCAGAAGAATGCCTTGTCTGGTCTTAGAAGGAAAGGTTGAGCTTAATTCTGTAAATTTGATGCCCCAGGGAAGGGGGATGCTAGCTGGGTGAGGTGGAAGTGGGTGGGTGGGTAGGAGAACACCCTCTCAGAAGCAAAGCTGCGGGAGGATAGGCTAAATACGTCATGAAGGGGGGAAGAGGAAGGGAAGTAATATTTGGAATATAAATAAATGAAATATTTTTCAAAATAAACTTTATAAGACACTGGATAACATACAGTATATATTAATTAAGGTAGAGTTTAGAACTTACATTTTCAAGACAACATAACACTTAAATTCAGTTTCTGTCAGTTACTAACATGTGATATTGGTCACTTTATTAAACTTCTAAAGACTCAGATTTTTATTTTAGTTTTAAAATTAAGATAATATTACTAACTACATATTTATATATGAATTTCATTAATATTTATATGTGTGCATATATTGGTTATGTATACTAATATTTATACTCATTGTAATAAATTACTACTTTAATTGAATTAGAAATATGAATTATTTTAACTTTTACTTAAACAGAGCATGGGTAAAGGGCATAGCACACCATACAAAATCACTGCTTTTATATAATTCTGTTCAGATTTAAAACATTGGCCTCTGGAAGCCACCTCTCCCATAAAAATTTGTAGTTGATCAGGAAACTTTGCTCAAGTCATATACATGATGAATGTAAATTCTACTTTTCAACATATTTCTCCATTTACAAAGTTATTAAGGGCCTCTTCCTTATGATTCATGAAGTTGGAGTTTATGATTCTAAGAAATAAGAAATTCTACAGCATAAAATTAGAATGAGTCCTATCATCTGGAAAAGATTGTCACTTTGAGAACCAATCCTTTCATTGTTGGTGATTGTTGCAATATCATCAGCAAACAATTGAGAAGAGTACTGTAACATTCTTGAGGAAATCATTCCAGAGAAAGGGCTGAGACTGATTTGATGTAGTACTTTATCTGCAAATTGTAGCTTTATATATGCAAGAGCTGATATATAACATTGAAAACTAAAAGCAGTCCTTCTCTATATTAAGCGAGGCTCTTTAGAAAGTAGGTTGTGCCTACATAAAGCCAACTGAATAGTCAAAAATAACCATTTAGGTTCTACAGGTTGGAAAACTGGTAACTTCTCAACTCAGAAAGCTGGATGGCTCAGAAGTCTCAGTTTGCTGCTGAAGTAGGAAATATTCCTGAAGACTCAGTGATATCTAGTCTAAACTGAAGGGCTAGAGAAAATCAAGTGTAATGCTGGTAGAAGATGGCAGGAGCAGAATCTTATCATAATTGTCACTGTCATCATCATCATCCATAGTAGCAACAGCAACCAAGTAGATCCTGTTAGAGAGAGAGAGAGAGACAGAGACAGAGACAGAGACAGAGACAGAGACAGAGACAGAGACAGAGACAGAAAGATAGACAGAGAGAGAAATACAGAGACAGAGACAGCGACAGAGACACAGAGAGAGAATGAATTAGTTCTTCATTGTGAATAATCATCCTCCCTGATAAGAAGATATGTTTCTCTGCCCAGATCATTTTGGAGTCCTTGTATAAAACTCCTTTATACACTATATTTGAATAAATCATTTTCTGTCCCAACTTCTTGGAATTTTTCTATAATAACTCTTATTCTTACTCAGATATGAAAGATGCACAGTAAAGTCTAGTGGTCCAGTTAAAGGTTAACTTTCATAGATCAACTTATATGTCAACAACAAAAATATGTTTTTAGATATAATGAAATTACTCAGTAATTCTATTCAACACTATGTCAGTATAATTGTCAGTCATGAATTTTAATTGATTTGAATATAAAATTAGGCAATCAAGCAACCCTTAGACTTAGTAATATATGATTAGTCTTGCTTTCTTCTTGATTATCTCCACTTCTTTCTACCAAAGTAAATACTTTCCTGTAAATTTCAAAAGTTTTGTCAGATTGGCAAGGTTAAGAAATAAAATCTTATTATAGGTCTCTGCATTTCTTTCTTTTCAAATATATAGATTTAACTTGTGGCTAAAACAGACAAACAGGAATGTTGACAGGTAAAGAAATGAAACTCCAGACAAGCCTAAGCATTCTCTAATATATTTTTTTCTGACTGTAGGTGGAAATTCAATTCAAGATCCCTGGGATCCAAGCTAATCAAAAAGATTGTATTAAAAGCACTGGCAGAGTTTGAAAGAAAGTAAACTTTTTTAAAAGCAAATAGTCAGTGTATATGAACCATGAAATAGAAGATGGAATTCTAAATTCATGGACAGTTCATATCTAAGTAATAACGCCAACTATATTTGAGATAAATGCCACAATCTTTATAGAGGAAGGTACATGATATACCCAAGAGGTTTCCATGTATGTTGTAAAGGTCACATTCTAAACTTTTAAACAAGAAGATGGTCTGTTGTCTTATGGACAAAAATTAATGTTATAAACTGATTGATAAGCCACTGAAATACAGTTCCAACCTCCAAGTGTCCTTTCTGAATTTTCTGTTCTACTAAGGGTGATATGTCTGTGTTATTTTCTAGCAAGGCCTAACCTCCTAGCTTAAAAATCTATAGCAACACCAAACTATATTGACTCGAAGCTTTACAATCCGAAGGCAAGAGTAAAACTTTTATCCATAACTCCTCCTTCAACAAAGGGCTCGTCATTTCATTGGTCCTTCATGTGCTATGGGTTTATCTAGGAATCAATCCCTTTAGAAAAAAAATAATGTGGTGTGACGTAGGAAATATGTGTATTTCTAAATATTGAGGGCGAAACTCATCTGAAATGCATGGCATCAAGAGGAAAGAGAAAATCTTTGAGACAAATTTTGTTGGCTCTAAGAAGAAGGACAGTAGGTTCCCATTGCAAAGGCTTTACTGTGCCATTTGTAGCCTGAAAAAATCCAACTACTAGAAAGTAAAGGAACAGAGGAAAAGATATCAAGGGTAATCAGGTTTTCCCTCTTTGGGAAGATAGTGCCTAAATGAAGGCTTAAAGGTAATGAACAGTTCAATAGCGAGAGAGATAAAATTCCCATCCAGCCTGAGATGAAGAATTAAACAAATATGATATAATGCACTTTATATGCAAATTGTAGAGTAAAATTAATGTAAGTATCTCAGATTTAATGACAACCTGTCATCATTACTAGTTTACTAGTATCAAATTAAACACTGTCCCTGAATTTATGGTTAATTATAAAGTAAAACCTAAATTTGAAGATTACAATTAACTTGGGATAATTTTTGGAACATATTCATGAATTTGTATTAATAGACTTTAGCTCCCCAAAATATAGCTATGTTCTAAAAACTATCTTAAAACTACAACTTTGAATCAGTAAGTCTATAGCAGAAAGTGAATATAATAATTTAACAGTAGACTTTCCTATGTGATAATACCTTTTTAGAAATAAAAATAAAATCTAAAATCTTATAAAATCATCTCATTATTTTAATGACTGACAGTTTCTCTTACTAAAAGTACTAAAAATGTATATGTGTACTGCCTAAAAGGAATCGTTGTATGCAGCATTGTGGTTTTGTTTAATCTTGAACATAATAAAAATATAAACATGATTCAACTGTATGGAATTTTTTATCAAATACTATACATAATAAAAAATGAAGAACAGGACCTCATGTTATGGCAGATAAGTTTAACTTAATGATGTCATGATTGTACTTGGTTTAAGGTAGATTACCTTTAACTTGAGAAATAATAAAATGAGGCTTATGTGTGTCACTGTAACATGAAAAATTAACTCACAATCTGAGCATGAATCCAAAACACTATTCTTCAATAACTTAAGCTTCATTTAATTTTAAAAAGTCCGTATACTAAGTAGGTGTAACAGAAACAATGTAACACCAACCAGTTCCTTTTGTTAGGCTGGTGAAGAGTTTATGGTTAAGCAGTTACCTTTATTAATTCAAAAGAATATTTTAGGACACCTGGAATCACTCAAACACTAGACCACCAAACAAGTAGCATACACCAGATGGTATGAGGCCCCCAACTAACATAAAGCAGAGGACTGCTTGGTCTGAGTTCATTCAGAGATGATGCATCTAACCCTCAAGAGACTGGAGGCTCCAAGGAGTTTAGAGATTAGGTGGAGTGGGGGTGGGGTGGGGGCATCCACGTGGAGACAGGGTGGGCTGGGAAGGAGGTGTGAGATGTCAATCAAAGAGAGGGTGCATGGGGGGAAGGAATAAAATCTGGAGTGTAAAAAAATTAATTAATTAATTAATTCAAACAAATCAGTAGCCTTCCTCTACTAAAGGATAAACGGGCTGAGAAAGAAAATAGAGAAATGACACCCTTCGCAATAGTCACAAATAATATTACATACCTTGGTGTGACTCTAACAAAGCAAGTGAAAGATCTGTATGACAAGAACTTCAAGTCTCTGAAGAAAGAAATCAAAGAAGATCTCAGAAGATGGAAAGATCTCCCATGCTCATGGACTGGCAGGATTAATATAGTAATAATGGCCATCATGCCCAAAGTAATAGACAGATTCAATGCAATTCCCATCAAAATTACAAATCAATTCTTCATAAAGTTATAAAGAGCAATTTGTAAAATCATTTGGAATAACAAAAACCCAGGACAGCAAAAACTATTCTCAACAATAAAAGAACTTCCGGCAGAATTACCATACCTGACCTCAAGCTGTATTACAGAGCAATTATGATAAAGACAAAACAAACAAACAAACAAAAAACCCTGCATGATATTGGTACAGAGACAGGCAGGAAGATCAGTGGAATAGAATTGAAGACCTAAAAATAAACACATACACATATGGTCACTTGATGTTTGACAAGGTTCCTAAAACCATCCAGTGGAAAAAAAACAGCGTTTTTAACAAATGGGGCTGGTTCAAGTGGTGGTCAACATGTAGAATAATGAAAATCGATCCATTCTTATCTCATTTTACAAAGCTCAAGTCTAAATGGATCAAGGACCTCCACATAAAACCAGATACACTGAAACTTATAGAGGATAAAGTGGGGAAGAGCCTCAAACACATGGGCACAGGGGAAAAAGCATAATGGCTTATGCTGTAAGATCAAGAACTGACAAATGGGACCTCATTTGTCAATAGGACAAAAAGTCAACCAACAGATTGAGAAAAGATCTTTACCAATCCTAAATCTGATAGAGGGCTAATATCCAATATAGACAAATAACTCAGGAAGGTAGACTCCAGAGAATCAAATAACCCTATTAAAAATAGGGTACAATGCTAAACAAAGAATTTTCAACTCAGGAATATTGAATGGCCTAGACGAACCTAAAGAAATGTCCAATATCCTTAGTCATCAGGGAAATGCAAATCAAAACAACTCTGAGATTCTGTCTCACAGCAGTCAGAATGGTTAAGATCAAAAACTCAGGTGATGGCTGATACTGGCAAAAAAGTAGAGAAGAAGAACACTCCTCCATTGTTGGTGGGATTACAAGTTTGTACAACCACTCTGGAAATCAGTTTGGCGTTTCCTCAGTAATTGGACACAGTACTACCTGAGGACCCAGTTATACCTACCTGTCCTGGGTATATACCCAAAAGATGCTCGAACATGTAATAAGGACACATGCTCCTTATTTATAATAACCAAGACACAGAGCAGCCTTATTTATAATAACCAGGAGCTGGCAATAACCCAGATGTCCTTCAACAGAGGAATAGATATGGAAAATGTGTTATATTTACACAGTGGAGTACCACTCAGCTATTAAAAACAATGAATTCATGAAAGTCTTAGGCAAATGGATAGAACTAAAAAATATCATCCAGAGTGTGGTAACCCAATCACAAAAGAACACACATCCTATCCACTAATTGATAAGTTGATATTAGCCCCCAAACTCCAAATATCCAGGATAAAATTCACAGACCACATGAAGCTTGTTAAGAAGGAAGACCAAAGTGTGGGTGCTTCGGTCCTCCTTAGGAGAACAAAATACTCCCAGGAGCAAATATGGTGATATAGTATAGAGCAGAGACTTGAGGAAAGGCCACGCAGAGACTCCTACCTGGGAATTCATCCCATATACTGTCACCAAACCCAGACACTATTGTGGATGCCAAGAAGTGCATGCTGAGAGAGCCTGATATGGCTGTCTCCTGAGAGGCCCTGCCAGAGTCTTACCAATACAAGGGTGGATGCTTGTAGCCAACCTTTGGACTGAGCACAGGGTCACCAATAGAGGAGTGAAAGGAGTGAAAGCTTTGCAGGGGTTTGCAACCCCATAGGAAGAACAACAATATCAACCAACCCAACCGCCCAAAACTCCCAGGGACTAATCTATCAATATAGGAGTACACATGGCTCCAGCTGCATATGTAGCAGAGAATGGCCTTGTCATACATCAATGAGAGGAGAAGTCCATGGTCCTATGAGGTCTTGATAGATTCCCCCGTTTAGGGGAATCGAGGGTGGGGTGGTGGGAGTGGATGGGTGGGTGGGTGGAGGAACACCCCAATAGAAGCATGGGAGAGAGAGGATGTGATAGGGTGTTTCCGGGAGGGAGGAAAACTGGGAAAGGGGATAACATTTGAAATGTAAATAAAGAAAATATACAGTTTTTTAAAAAATTAACAATAACTTAACTAAAAATAAAAGAATATTTTAAACTGACTTGGTTAACAATGTTTCTCCTCAGTTGATATTTTCCAAGCCAAAGATTAGTTCCTTCAAAACTGAAGGAAATTCTCATTACTTAGTTTCTTGGATGTCTGTGACTTGGGAAGCATTTGCTTTCTGCAGACAAGTTATTTTCTTAATAATTAAGCTATCTAGATTCCTTTTGATATTGGGATACATGGTACACTTTTACTATATTTTCCTTTTACTTCATAGTGTCTTTAATTAATGAAAAAAAGTAAAACATCCAGAAATCTAAAAGCTGAGATATTTCCATGAATTTTCCTTACCCTTCTGTCACGCCCACTCCAATGTAGTCTGTTTGATGGGCCAAGAGGCCTGGAAGCACTCATGGGGCAAAGAGTTTCTAGGAAACTCAGCCTCCTGGAACCTTGGCATTCTCATAACCTGTATACTCAAACCCTATCCCCACGTTAGTATGGTGTATGCTCTCTTTCAATATTACAAGTGCCTTTAACTATTTAATTTTATCTAGGTGAGCCTCCACCAGTGTTCAAGTGCCTTTAACTATTTAATTTTATTATAGGTGAGCCTCCACCAGTGTTCCAACATCCTAGAAAATTCTTGAAGCCAAGGAGTTTGGAATTCAGTAGGAATTCAGTGAGAAGGTTACCTATTCAGTAACATTCAAATTTACTTCTAGTAGAGATGGTGAAACTAATTAGGCATTACAAAGAACAGAGCCAGGATAGCTCAGGGCTAGTCTGCAGAGTGATAACTTAGGACAGTAGCTGAGTCTCACCCAAACAAGGAAATATACAATGGCCTAGCTAAAAGGTGGATTTAAAATGAAAGAGTTAGGGAATCCCCCTGAAACAGGTTTTTTCACTAGGCCCAAAGGAATAGCATAAACAGGCATTTACTAAGAACCCCTGGTAGTGGGTTTAACAATAGACTAGCTTTACACCTGGCTCCCTTCTTAGTGGTAAACAGCATCTTGTGATGTATACATCCCTTTTGTTTTGTGTCACTGTAACAGATGTGTCCCACCTGTCTTTTCTTATTTTTTTCTTCTGTATAAAAAGTTTGATGCTAAATTTGAAAAATTACACTCAGATTCTACACGCTTTCCCATGTCGTCTCTGTTTGTCAATTGCCATCTGACTCCATGCCCATCTGTCTGAGACTGATTCACATGGATTGAAGAGGGCCCACTGAGCCCAGTCCATAGCACCCTTCAATATAGTGACATAGATTAACTGCCAAATATTTATGTGTTTTTAATAAAACGCTAAATTTTCTTTCTCCAGCCATTTTTATTTTAGTTTTAAGTTTAATAATTAAAAGGAGTTATGCACAGTATTCAAAATATATCATAGAATGAATTTCACTATCTCCTTCCTGGAGAGCTCTTCTCCTGGATTAGCATTTGAACTTCTTTCCATCGGATCATGTGTCTCTATTTATGGAATGCATAACCTGTATGAATCCTGATTCAGTATTGGTCAGCTTTGTTTGAAAACCTATTACCATATTTTTTTCCCTTAAAAGAGGGATAGCTGAATTGAGTAGTTATGAGAGGGAGAGAACTTCTCTTTTCCTAATTATTTTGAAACAGCATGCATGTAGAACAATTTTAAGTATAATTATTTGAATTATGTACATCAAAGTAGCCAATAATCTTGCCTCAGAATCATTCATTACTTAGGTTTTATTCATGCAAAGCAGTTATGTACAATTATAGGAGAGTCTACAGCACCTTCATCCATGCTCTTATAGTCCTAGTGTTTATGTTCTAACTGGTTAGGAGTATGTTGAAAGTCTATCTATATGTTCTGAATCAAAATATTCCCTCTTGTTGGAAAGAGAGAAGTAAAAGAAATAGACAAGCCCAGGATATAAGTGAAAGCTATAAGGCTCCAAAAGCTCCTCAAAGTTATAAGGTACACAAGACCACTTTCCCAGGTTCATACCAATAGTACCAACTGCAGATGAGATGAGACTGTTAGTATTCAGCTCCCTATATGTCATTTAAGGTGCATCAGTGGTGCACCTATCATGGTTGTCACTAATAGTGCAGTGTACCTTTTGATAATAAAGCTACCTTGAGTCATGCATGCTCCTGTAATAATGAACCATTCATTCAAGATCTTTCCATAAGTAACCCCAATAAATTCAATGATACCTAAGCTAGATTTAGGGGGAATTGTTCTCTGGTCTGTCATTAGTGCCCTATCTAGATGAATAAACGTTTTGACATTTGCTCACATATACCTCTTTTAAAAAATCACAAAATACTAACAATAAGAATCATGACAAAAGTGACAAAATTCAGTTGTACTAGTTTATATAGAAAGAGAATCCACTAACCATTCTATCTGGTAGAAATGGATATAAATGTATATTGGGTGAATACTGTATCCAGAGACAAAACAAAGGCACAACAATACTCTTCTGATCCTCACAGAATCTTTCTTCCCTCCTATATCATTTTTACTTTAAATTCTCATAGAGTCAAAGCATATAAGTAGTTATTTCAGGCTCTCACCATTCTTATAATGCAAGCAAAATAATTCTTTAAAAATACTCCAATTGGCTTCAATATAATTATGTGTATTTCTAGAACATGCTGTTAGATGAAGGTAGATGAAGAATCATGGTAGATTAGTAAAAGAAAACAATGTCAGGCATAAACCCACATGGAAGACTGACAACTGGAAAAGTTTCAAAAGGGTAGATCCCCAATGGAAAGGCTGTGGATGGATAAACAGACACAGATGTTCTCATACTCACCTTGAGCAAATTCTTTAATTATTTTATGAACTGAACTTGGTAACCCTATAGCTTCTTTAATGTTGAAAAGACTGGAGGAGATCCATCCATAGATAAGATTTATTTTTTTCATTCTTAAAAAATAACCTTTAGAATGTTAATCGTAACTTAGTAGACTGAGTGAAATCATAAACAGAGAAAACAGATAGAGAAGTCCCTAGGGGAAAAGAGAGTTGTAGCAATGGCACTCCACAATAGCTCTGATCTTAAACTTATCATAGAAGAAGAGTATAACCCAGAAGGTGAATTGGCAGCTATCTAGAAACAAACTATGCTGCTCTTCTTGTGTATTTCCCAGACATTTACCTTTTGTCCTTTAGTTTTGCTTGTATTTAAACTAAGTTGCATCTCTAAATCAAAGAAAAGTGCTGTCTAAAAAAAAACGACAAAGAATCATTGAGAAGATTGAGAAGTAAATCAGAGAAGGGCATTGATGACTTACAAAAGAATTTCTGTGATCTTGAATTTGAATCTGTAACAATAAAAATTAGCTCTGTAGTATACATCTTAAAGAGAAGTCTGCAACACCATGAATCAGCAGGCATTGTCCACTCAAGTACCCTCAAATCCAAGAAGAAAAACCATAGAGAAAACACACTGACACATTGGCATTCACAAATATATACCTTGGCAGCCACCAGTCTTTCAAAAATATTAGATTCAATTAATTAAATTTAATTCAGAATTGAATTTAAGAAAAATTTGTAGTGGACAAGTCAGAATATTCAAGAAACAAAAGTAACATTTAAAATTCAAGCATCCTTAAATTTTTTCAGGCCAGACTATTTTATCCTAATATACAAGTGAAAACAGCCAACATCAATAAAGCGAATGTCAGCTCCTGCTGGCAAGTTCACAGGGTAAGAGGGTGCTTATCCATTGGTAGTGTGAGTGAACCTCTGCAGCCTCTATGTAAACTGGTGTGGTAGTTCCTCAGTAAACTCAAGATTCTGCTATAGTACTCTTGGGCATATATCCAGAAACACTTCATCCTAGTGCAGTGATGCTGCCTCAGTCACGTTCATTGATGGCCTACTCGTGGTAACTAGAAACTGGATAGAGCTTAAGGATCTGAAACAGATGACTGGATGGGGAAAATATGGTACACTTACACAACGGAGTATCCCTCAGCTACTAAAATATGAAATCAGAGGCTCTTCCAGTGCCTGACCAATACAGTTGTAGACGCTATCAGCCAACCATCGGACTGAGTACAGGGACCCCAAGGGATGATTTAGGGAAAGGACTGAAGGAGCTGAAGGGGATTGCAACCTCATAGGAAGAACAACAATATCAACTAACTGAACCCCCCAGAGTTCCCAGGAACTAAACCACCAACAAAAGAACACACATGTAGGAACCCCATGGCTCCAGCCACAGATATAGCAGAGGATTGCTTTATCAGGCATCAATGGGAGGGGAGGACCTTGGTCCTGTGTAGGTTTGATGCCCCGGTATAGGGGGATGCTAGGGCAGTGAGGTGGCAGTGGGTTGGTGAGTGAGGGAGCATCCTCATAGAGGCAGGGGTAGGGGGATGGGATAGGTAGCTTGCAGAGAGGAAACCAGAAAGTGGGACAACATTTGAAATATAAATATAAATATATATATATATATATATATATATATATATATATATATATATATATGAAATTCACAGATAAATGAATGACATTATAGAAAATTGTTCTGGGTGAGGTAACCCAAACCCAGAAAGACAAATAGAGTATGTATTTGCTTATATTTTGACATTAGTTGTTAAATCTTCAGTAAGTAGGCTATAATCATTAATACCACAGAGGTTAGATACAAACTAAATAGTTATGGATACACATTGGGGAGAGAGCTGGACAAGGAGGATAAAAATGGGAATAGAAACATAAGTAGATGTAAGGGATGGGATAAAGGAGAGGATAAAGGATATACATATATGTATATATGAATATATATATACATATACAGGTGGATTAGGTTTTCCCAGAGTTAAACATCTTAAAATGTGGTGATCCAAGTATGAAATGCTGAACTGTGTCTAAGAATATTCTCTATCAAAAAGAAACTCTGAAGCACAAAAAAGTGGTCTGTATTGTCTAAGATTCAAGCTGACAGAGGAGCAGAGCAGATTGGATCTTCACTGAATCTATATTTATTTTTTTCTCAGTAGTGTATTTACATATCAGTTATAGTTATTAGATGTTGTAAAAATAAAGTAAAAATAAAAATTGATAATAGAAATGAATTTTGTTTTGTTGCCTTTGGGGAATAATAAAATAAAAGATAAATTTATGGTTTTATAAAATTATTAACTTTGATTATATAAAATAATCACTTGCAAGCATTTTGGATGCTGTGGTTGACTAGAGACTAGAAAAATACATAAGGATTCTATCACTCAAGTGAATATGTCGAAATATAGCTTAGAATAATCTTAAAAAACATGGACTTTTAAGGTTTTGAAGTTACATAAATGACAGTGTTATTTGTGGAACATTTTCTTTTCTACATGATATTCTTTTTTATGTATATCTGAGATGATGTAGCATCTACATTTGTGGAACTTCTTTCCCTGTGTGACGCCATGTTAGAAATTAGGAGTTCATAAGAGAGGAGACTCCAGCATTCTCTGGTGCAGCTGTGACCTGATGCATTTTCTATCATAAACTTACAAATTTCTACCAAAATGAGAAGACAATTGCCTTCACAATTAGATACTAATAAAGTAAACAAAACCTTCTGAAAATGGAACTATCTGCCTGTAAAAGTCTTAAAGTCAATCAAATTTATTTATTTCTTAAGGCTGAAATAATTATTTTTCTGGCCTGGAGAAGAGTCTTTATCGAACCTAACCACAAATCTCCCATATTTTGTGCAACTTAAATAATGTCCTAAATATTATTACTTAAAGCATGAAATAAAGGTTATTTTTTTAAAAAACACCATTATTATAGGAGTAAATTTTGGAAGTAAATTATGCTTGCTGTGGGTAGGAGTTGGGAATGACTACTATGGAACACTCAAAATTATTTCATTACGAATCTATTCGTAATTTTCTTATTTTTGAAATAGATACATAAAATCATAAAAATATACATTTAATGCATGATGTCTTAACATACATAAACATGTTGTAATATTTATAAGAACTTTTATCGCCTCAAAGTTTCATTTTCTTGGTGAAAATATTCACAACATTCACCTGCTTTAAAAACATAGGATAAGTTGTTATTTCCTAAAGTTTTACAGTTGTTCAACAGTGCGCTCTAATTTCATGCTCCTCTACAGCAAATATAGTATCCACTGATAAACCTTTCCTCTTCCCTTCTTCCTCCCCACCAGTCTCTGGTAGAGACCATTTCACACTCAATTTCTGAGGTAATTTTATTTGATTCCAAATAGGAATGAGATCATGTGCCTGGATTATTTCATATAACATAATGATCTCAATTTCATCTATGCTGCCACAAATGACATAACTTCATTTCTTATGAGTGGTTAGTATTACGTTCTACTTTTCTTTCCACTTTTTATATTTCACTTTTTCAGTATTGTATGATTGGTTTTGTTGTTGTTGTTGTTGTTGTTGTTTACGTAGAATTGTCTTAGTTTTGTTTCCTATGACTCCTGTATAAGTGACTACAAGCACATTGACTTACAGCACACTGTCGATTTTCTACAGCTCCCAGGGTAACACAGCCCCATTATGTTCCTGATGTGTTGACCCTTGTGATTTCTTCAAGTGTTGGACTCTCAGTTTTATAGGTCGTGGTGAGAAGGTTCTGCACTCATTCTCCCATCAGTTAAAAATAAATTCTCAAACTCCTTCGAGAATCTGGTAGGGCTGGAGACTCTGGGGAGAAGAGTTTCCTTGCTTTCTACAGATGGTAGAGGCTGCCTGCCCACTTTGGTTTGTGGTAACTTTCTTCATCTTCCAAACCAGCAGAGTGAATTGCCAAAACTCCTTTTGACTCTGACATCCACACTCACTTGCTTTTTCATTTTACAGGACCCTAGTGATTATACTGACTGACCTCAACAGGATATTCAAGACAACCTTTCATTTTAACATCAGCCAATAAGCAAAGCTAAATTCATTTGAAATGTTTCTCTTTGTCAGGTAACACGATATATTCACAGACTCTGAGACTTAGAATCTGTAAATTTTTATTTGTCTATTATTCTGCGTACTGTCGAAATTTTCATATCTACGAATTTTGAAAATTTAGGCAAGATGCACTTATGGCTCTGTGTGCTACTTTTCTCACAATTATAAAACTAACACAAAATATTTTTCCTTACATTACTATTTATATAATTGTATCCAGACATTTTAAGTTATTGACTCCAAGGTAAAATCCAAGTCTTTGTGTTTTATGTTTGAACTCTTGGTAATAAAAATCAAGATAATGTATTACTAAAATTAATAATTTCATCATCTGATACATATTAATTATTCAGTTTGTTTTCTGTACCTAAATGTATAATTTCTTCAGAAAGACTTAACATGTCTTTCTACATTTTTAAATATTTTATTTATAAATAGGGGAAAGAAGGATATTTTTTCTATATAGAATATCTTAAGGCCATGAATAGATCATTCTCCTTTGGTTGACTTATTTAAATTTTACTAATTTGTTCCCATTTTAAAAACATTTTAATGCCAAAGAATACTTGTTTGGAAACATGAAAGATGTATGACAATTGGAAAAGTTGCATGCATGAATGAAGGTTGTTGCAACATAGATCAAACTTGTCCTAACTACTGAGAAAACATTTAACTTTGAATAGATTTTGTATACAAATCCAGAAATCAAGGACAGAGAACTTAATTCAAAATAGATCATATATTCTTTAATGGTCTACTTAATTGCAGATGATTATTTTTCAATACACATGACACAAATGCATATCTAATACAATAAANTGAGAATTTTTTATTTTTTATAATTTTTCATTTATTTATTCATTCAATCATTTCATTCTTTATTGATGCATACTGCTATTATTGTGACAGTGTACAAGAAATTGAGGTTAAGATGTAATTATTTTATTCACTGTCTTGAAATTTTCAATTTCAGCATAAATGTATGATGTAAAATGTAGGACTCTGAATTTAAAGAAGCTATATTTTTCTTAGTATTTAACATGTTCTATGGGATCTTTTATTCTTATAGAGCTAGAAAATTGGAAAAAATCATACATGAGTATAGATACAAATTTTATGCATTTTAAAAACATAAAAGAGAAACAGCACAATTTTATTTAAATTTATGCTTTATAAAAAGAAAGTGTAAATGGGTCTATTTTGTTGGTGAACAAGAATTGAAAAGACAAAATCAATTTAAAGGCACACTTTTCTTATGACCACATTCTCTAAAGATATATGTCTTATATTTTTCTTTATTTACAATTTTCATATTCCTATCCTTTTTTTATTATTATTATTTTTTTAAACACCAGCTTTTGTTTGTTTGTTTATTTATTTAATATATGTAAGTACACTGTAGCTGTCTTCAGACACTCCAGAAGAGGGAATCAGATCTTGTTAAGGATGGTTGTGAGCCACCATGTGGTTGCTGGAATTTGAACTCTGCACCTTTGGAAGAGCAGTTGGGTGCCCTTACCCATTGAGCCATCTCACCAGCCCCCCTATCCTTTTTTTAAATCAATGTTTTCTGTAGCTATACTTTCATTTTCTGTGTATCAGGTGTGTACCACACCACATTTAGATTGTAAATATTAATTCCTGTCCTAATTCACAGGCATAATTATAAAATAGCTTATAAGACATTTTTTTAAGTTTTATTTTATGTGCATGAGAATTGTGTATGAATTTTCTAACCCAAGATGGCCAGAAGAGGCTTGTTCACCTGAAACTGGAGTTACAGAAAATTTGTGGACCACCATATGGATGCTGGGAACTGAACCTGCATCATCTACAAGAGCCCATAACCGCTGACCCTTAAAAGTAATTTCCATTAAGTGTGTTTAACATGAAATACATGATATCCCTATAATGTGAATACTTTGGTGGTGAGATAAGAGTATTATTGTCATTTAGATGATTGGAGTGAGTTGCAAAATCAGGAAAAGCCATCAGAATGTTCTCTTTTAAGAGGCCTTTCAACATCTCTGCAATATATTCTAATAGATCTTAGAGACAAGATAATCATTGCTATTTCATTCTTTCATGAGGGATCAGCATTGTAGAGTGTAGGACATGCATAAAACACATGGACCCTCCTTTTGTATGCTTTTTGTTGTATGAGATACTTTTATTCCTGTTACAATTCATTGTGTGTGCTGTCATGTCAGATTTTGCTCTAAAATCTTAGTCTCTCCTTGTTACTCTTGTCAAAGAACAAATTCAATGAATAAGTAAATTTCAAAATAACTTTAAGTAATTCTAAAGTTAAATTAGTATCTCAAAAGCAATTCACAGAATAATTTTGATAATAGTCCCTATGGGTTACATTCCATTTGAAAATCAAGCTTTGTTATAAAGTTTCAGTTACTAGTTTGTACAGAAATTGGAGCATATGAATATGCTTCTCAGTGATTCATTTTCTAGTCCTTTTGGTCATTTGTTAGTAATTCCTTAAATAACAGAACCTCATAGGGTACCATATGCCACCAGTGACTTACATTTTACATTTTATTGAAAATGTCATGATATGGATGATTTATTTTAAAAACCAATAACATAAAACTTAAAAGTCAGGAATTTAAAATTAGGTAGCAAAATATTAATGTTTGTAATAAAATGAGAGATCCAATCTAATGTATCTTAGCATTCTTAGTTTTAAAACAAACAATAACACATAATAAAGTGGTAGTAGTAATTAATGACTAATTGGCATGTGAAATCATATCAAAATACTTCCTTTATGAGTATCTTTATGAGTATCTTTAATTATTATAAGTCCTTTATAATTAAGGTATTTTGTTGTCATTTACTACTAAAGAAACTGAAGCACAAAAATTTTAGTAATTGGAAGATACACAAGAGAGTATTTAAGGCATTAAACCAGGAGTTAACATGAAGGCTGCTGCAGGAAACTAGGGTTTCTCAAGAATATAATAATACGAACACACTGAGCTCTGTCATTTAAGTCCACTTATGAGACTATAAAATAAATACGTAACTAAGTTAGACAAAAATGATTTTGAGTAGCATGCCTGGTAGTTCCAAGACTCCAAATTAGTACAGGAATAGCTTCATTTAAGAGAGATCATAGTGCCTTCTCCCTTTAAGTTCAATAATATTTTGCCTTACCCTGCTTCTGTACCTGGCCTTCACTTGTTATGGAGATGGTAATTGTCATCTGTAAGCGTACACAACCTGGGTTAAATTCCAAACATAAAAGTAGAGGGGAAAGGAAAATGGAAAACGTGTAAAAGGAGGAGGAGATCAAGATTTCCACAAGTCTTGGTCTATTGTGTCCAAATAATAACTGTTAAAAAAAATCATCTGTGAGTCAATCAATATCATAAGCATATGCTGGACTAGTCTGATAGTCTACTTTGCAAACCTGGCTCTGGTCCTAGAATTTAAATCAAAACAAACAAATCATTAGATTATCTTGCTAGATATTTAATTTCCTAGAGGAGAAAGAAAGAGATGCTAATATCTGAGAAGTGCATACATAATAATAAGAAGGTACCACTCACTAACACACAAGCTTTTGGTCTGTAGGAAATGCACCTAACTTTCTTATGATTTGTATGTCTGAGTCCTGAGAATTGTTGGATGGTAGATTGATAGCTAGAAGAATATGAATTTTTATTTCAGAAACTCTACAGTCTTGTAAATCAATTTCGTGGATACAGTAATAATTTTATGGGGTTTGCAACACCTCATTTTGCTCACAGATATCTGCAGGGTGTTTCCATGCTTCCTTTAGCCTGTATAGCTCACAAATAAAAGACAGAGAAAACTGCTATTTTTATTAACAAGGTGCAAATCTAAACTGGGCAGAATCTGTGCTATTCTAACTCAACTTGTATGCTAATACAACATTCTTCTTCCTTTGCCCTTTCTTTTCTTGGTCCTACTTGAGGGCCCTCTATTCTATCCAAAGTTCCATCATCTTCTATCCCATGCCCAGTCAGGCTCTGGCATTCTATGATCTGATCAAAGATATATATATATATATATATATATATATATATATATATATATATATATATAATTTATTAAATAATTAATTAAACTAGAAGACTAAGTCAATGTTTGGGTGATGCTTGTTTATTCTTTCTCAATACATCTCTCTACTTATATGAGAACCTGTATTAATTTTATCCATTACAAAAAGCACTTAGGGACATCAGTCCCAATCTTACAATGTCTTTAGAATATATATATGTATATTTACCTAGAATTCTGTCTCTTTGAAATAATGTTTACGAACAGAATGAAACTGGTATTCACACAGAAGTGTACACCTGCTCAAGCCAATCTTGTTTATAATTCAAACAACACCCTAGAAATGTCACATATGCCTCATAGTAAATCATGAACTAGCATCATGGGAAGGGGAGCTCTTTTCTATTAGCTCCTGCTTTTCATAGTCAGTAAGTGAAGCTCACAGCACTTATATTTTATTTTTTTGAACAAGTCAACCCAGTAGGAGGAAAAGAGTCCCAGAAGCAGACACAAAGGGTCAAAGATATGCTCACTCCCGAGGTTAGGAGTCCCACAAAAACAGCAAGTTATCAGTCATAAATTATACGCAAGTCAAGTGATTGCTATGTCGGTTGCTTTGCAGTCTTTGTCTCTTTTACTCTGTATTTTGGAGAACCTATCTTGCATTACCCATATTAATATGTAATCCTATTTACTGTTGTACTGGCTAGGTTTGTGTCAACTTGACCCAGGCTGGAGTTATCACAGAGAAAGGAGCTTCAGTTGGGGAAATGACTCCATGAGATCCAGCTGTAAGGTATTTTCTCAATTAGTGATGAAGGGGGGAGGTCCCCTTGTGGGTGGTGCCATCTCTGGGCTGGTAGTCTTGGGTTCTATAAGAGAACAGGCTGAGCAAGCCAGAGGAGACAAGTCAGTAAAGAGCATTCCTCCATGGCTTCTGCATCAGCTCCTGCTTTATGACCTGCTTGAGTTCCAGTCCTACATCCTTTGGTGATCAACAGCAATATGGAAATGTAAGCCGAATAAACCCTTTCCTCCCCAACTTGCTTCTTGGTCATGATGTTTTGTCCAGGAATATAAACCCTGACTAAGACAACTGTTAAGTCCATTTTCACAGTATGAATGTATAAAATCATTTTCCATTTTTATTGAGTATAACATGGTTATTCTAGAAACTGTGGTTATACTAATAGTTATCTATAGGACATTCATCTAAGTGTTTTTGGGAATGCATGCTTTTGGGTTTATTGGGTAAACCATTAAGATTGGAATTTCTGAATTATGCATAAACATGTTTTGGTTTTATAAGAAATATTAACATATTTTCAAATAAATTTCAATACTTTATAACTACAATATTTAAATGATATAATCTTCCTGTTCTTGCCATTATTTCCTGTGTTCAAGATCGCTCTTATTTGAGTGATTTTTAGGCATAAGAAATCATTTTTCACTGTGACATTAATATTAAGTTTCACAGTGACATAAAATGTTACATACTGTTCCATGTACTCGTGCTTATTGTTGTGGAATTTGTCTGTGAATCTTCACTAATTGATATTAGGATGCCTATCTTTAAAACTTTTTTGAATTGTATGCACTCTTTTTAATGTCTCCTAAATGGCAATCAGAAAAATATTGTCCAAGTAATTCAAGAACTTCATATATTGTGGGCTTGCACATTCACTTTCCTAATGGCATCTTTTAATGCATGCAAGTCTGTAACTTTTCTTTAAGATCATCTGTTTTTTCAAAATATTTATTTTTAAGATTATAATAATATAGTTTCATTATTTCTGCCATCTCTTCTCTTCCTCCAAAACCCCTCATATATATCTTCTTTCTTTTTTTCAAATTCATCGTCTTTTTTCATCATTCGTTATACACACACACACACACACACACACACACACACACACACACACTTAAATATAATCTGCTCAGGCTCTATAATGCTACTTTTATGAATATCTTCAGGGCTTGCCATTTTGTATTGGGTAGCAATTTGTGTGCTTTCCACTGGTAAGACTCTCCCATTCCCAGGATCTCTTAGTTGAGTGTGGTTATTTCTAGGATTAAAGCTCCATGCTTCCCTTTGGCATGTCTATTGCTGTCTTATTTCGGCTATTGCATAGGCAGTCATGTTAATGAAACTTAATGGAGGTTGCTTCTGAGATTACAATGAGACACAGTTTTATAGCAAATTCCTTTTTCTTTCTGGCTATTAAAGGGTACTCACCCCCACCCTCTGCACTGTTCTCTAAGCCTTAGATGTTATTTTGTAGATGTATCCACTGGTACTGAATTCCATTCATAACCCTGCATTTGATTGGCTGTGGTTTTCTAAGACGTGCAATCATCAATGGGAGGAGAGGTTCTTGGTCCCGTGAAGGTTCTATGCCCCAGTATAGGGTAACAGGGAAACCTCAGGGCCAGGAAGCAGGAGTGGGTGGGTTGGGGAGCAGGGGGGAGGGAGGAGAGGATAGAAAATTTTCAGAGGGGAGACTAAGAAAGGGGATAACATTTGAAATGCAAATAAAGAAAATATATAATAAAAAAAACAAAAGAGGAAGTACAATGATATGTGAGCCTAAGGGCAAATATTTATAATGTAGGTTTTTTTGTTTTTTGTTTTTTAATGCTGTTTTAGTTTGAAGAATGTTGTATGTCCTTCTCCAAGATCTATGGCTTCACTAGCCCTGGGGAGTTGACTAGGTTTCCAATGCCAGGTAAGATCTCTCTCTTGTTGAGTGGATTAAAACCAAGGGATGCTTATTAGGATATGGGAACATTCTAGGTGTTGTGGTGGTTCATATGTACCATAGCTGGGTTTGAGTGTTGGTCTTTTCTTTTCTTTGGGAGCTTTCATTATGTCATCTGGTACTCTCAATAGTAGTCCATAAGAATGAGGCATTCAAGTATGTTACAATTCATTAATATGAACTACTTCATATTTCTGAGGGGCAATAATGGGCAATATTAATAGGCTGCAACGTTCTAGGATTCTCATGGATTACCCTGACTAACAATTCACAAGATTATTTCTCAAAACCTGACATTGGTCTTTCTATAATATAAGAGTTGGGCCCTTGGGGGGATCATTGTCAGTCCACATGAGCAAATTTCATTTAAGCTATGTATGTACATTATATTGAGACTTACATATGCTATACGTTTTTAGGTAGATAGTTAATAATTTTACCTCTTATAAAATTTTCAGACACACTTAAAAATCACTTGCTTTTATGTCATAAAAAATTTAGCCTACTGATATGTTAGAAAGGTTTTCCCTAAGTTTGTTCTAAAATATCCACATATTAACTAAATATATTATATCTATATAAGTGCCTTATGTTTAATGACAATGAAGTTGTTGTTCATTTCTTTTCATAATATCCAGTCATTTTTATAATTTTACTTAGATAGACTGGTTCTCTTCTCATGCTTTCTGTGTTCATCATACAGAAAATATTTTCAGATGGTTTCTCTCGGTATTACAAATTATGTGTTGTAAAAGTTTTGACTTTTATTTTCCTCCAAAATGTTTTTAAATTTTTATCCAGGGATTTAACTTGGCCAAACTCAAATTTCAAATTCTTGCTTTTCCTTCAGTGAAAGACAATTAAATCTCTTATCAGCTAATTTAGCTTCTCTAAGCTAATCTGTGTTCTCCCTTTGCACGGATTTGCCTAGGATTGAACCACAATTGTGAGACAAGTCCCTACTTAGTAGTTACGAGTATAAATCCCTGGATTTCTTTGTCCTGGAACTTCATTCTATAGCATTACATCAAGTTTCTCTTTGAACACTGTCCTGTTGGTCAAGCCAAAAAGTAGTTTCCATGGAAACTCTAATTAGCAGTCAGATACATGCCCTTCAGAACAAAGAATATAAAAGATGGAGAATTCATGAAATATTCTCTTCTTGACACTATCATTTTCCTGTGGTATCTGCCTTATTCTCTCTCCCTTTCCAGTCTTCTTGTACCTCCTTTATGTATTTGCCTAAGGCCTTTACAAATGTATTGCTCATGCTCCAAATGAAATTAGCAAACATAGCCATGGGGAACTCCCACATTCACATTTTATGTTTGCCTATACAAAAATAATTGTCTCCTTGATTTAAAACATTGTGATACAATATCACTTAATAGTATTGGTAATGATGTTATATAAAACTAATAGAAAATATAATAAGCGTGAAGGGTTGGATGAGAAATGCCCCTCCAGGTTTTGATATTTGATCCTTGGTTCATGGTTGGTGTCCCATTTGAGAAGGTTGTGGGAGCTTGAAAAGTTGAAGCTACCCTGAAAAAAGTACATTATTGGGGGTTGGCTTTAAGAGTTTATAGCTTTATTCAACTACAGTTCACTCTCTACATTTTGTGTTTGTTATTGAAGATGTGATTTATCAGCTCCCTATCATTATAGACTCTCCCTCTGAAACCATAAACTAAAATAAACTCTCCCATAACTCCCTTTTGGTCACAGTGTTTACTCAGAGCAATGAAATGTAACTGATTTTTCTGGTTGCCAGAAAATGGACTACAGCAGAGAGATAAAAGTTACTAAAAATAATGCAAGATTTTTATGATTGTTTTGATAAGACCAAGATGTAAACATTCTGTGTTCCCTCTCTTCTTAGAATTTTGAATATGATACATGCACAATGACAGATTCTGTTACTTTAACATTTTCTCTTTTGTCTTAGAGATTATTAAACTCAATTTCAAAGGATTTTAATTATTCTTATGGGAAATGCTGACTTCTTTTGTATTTCTTTTACATTCCTCAGTACAAAATTAAATATTCAAATATTGTATATAAACATATGACTTTTTATAAGTTTATTCAGAAATTTGAATTACATAGAACATTATTAGTGTGAATCTAATTCATAAAATAAAAGCCAGTTGACCCCACTGACTGATTTACAGATTGACAAATGACAAATATTTAAATATTGCTTAAAATTTGTTTGGGCAGTTTTTTTCTTTTCTTTTGTTTGTTGTTGTTTTCATTTCTCTCTGACTTCCTACAATATTGGGAATAAAACCCAGGACCCATGAATTTCAGAAAAGCACTTTATTATCAAACTGTGTCCTCAACTGGTAGTTTTAAAACATTATGTCAAAATTGTTTTGCATAGTTTTTGAAAGTGTGCTCAGTCAGTCATTGTTGGCCAAATTGCTATCTGCTTAGGCACTGTGGAATAGTGTTTATTACAGATGGAGCAGGTTGAATAATACCACATATGGAGAAAACCTATAATATAGAAAACTAGAAGTGAAAAATATTTTTGAGAATTTCTTAAAATATATTTCAGTCATATTTACCTCCTCCCTATCTCCTCCCAGATTCACCCCACATCTTAGCCACCTAACATGACCTTCTCTCCCCGTCTCTCTTACTTTCTCTCATCAAGTCCAGGTTCTGTTAGGCAAATTCTCCTGACCGTGAATCCTACCCTGGAGTGTGTTTAATACACCTGTGTTTTAGACCACTAAAACTAAACACATTGACCCTGCTTTATATGATAGGTATCCAATGCCAGCAGGAGTGGGTCATCAGCTAAAGGCTGGACTTCATACCCACTCACTGTCCCCTGCTAGATTTTATTTTTGAATTGAAATTTTCCAAGTGTTATGCCTACTATCGTGACTGATGTTGAGTTCGTCTGTGCATTTGCCGTGTTGTATCTAGAAAAGAGTTTTCAAATATTATGACTGGCATTTGTGATGATTTTAAAACCTGAGCCATTATGAAATAAAAAGGTATAAAAGTGAAAATATTGAACTCAAATAAATAAAATACAAATTAGACCAGGAATTGCCAAAAGTGAATGAAATATGATTTATAAATAAAAGAATATTATATAAATATGATTTATAAATAAAAGAATAAATATGTAAGCAGACTAAAAGCTAATCACAAGCACTTAGAGTGTGAAGTCTCTATACTTAAAACTGAATGCTAATTATAATGCAATTAACCATGGGGTAAGTTTAGGAGAAATTCATTAAATGAAATGAGAAATAGTTTACACAGATGTCAGGGTTGATGGTACTCAAAATACATCAACGAATTCTGACTTGAAATTTGATAAGCTCCAGATGTGTCTGATATGGGAGAATATTATGTGACATCCATTTGTTTATAATGTATTTATTTTCATATATATATATATATATAGATATAGATAGATAGATAGATAGATAGATAGATAGATAGATAGATAGATAGATAGATATACAGATACTTTTAAAAGCTTTTTGTCACAACTTCTGGTTCCCATATAGTTACAGCAAACTATAATGTTTCACCCTGGGACCTTAAAGAGGTCTTCATTGCAATCCTTGGGGAACTGAATGAATTTTCTATCTTGAACTTCTAACAGTGAATAAAACTAGTCAATAATAAAAACAATAAAAGGAAAAGTGTTCAATTTTAAAAGGCATTAGTGAAACTTGGTTTCAATGTACAAAAAGAAGTCTCAGCATTTATGTGTCTTCTTACTATTTCCAGGTTACACTGGCTACCATTGATTTATGTTCATGCCTCGGATTCCATTATCTAGAGTAGATAAACTATATAATAAATGACTGTACTTTGTTCTCCAACATGATACCTAGATAAGAAAGATGATCAGGTAAAATCCACATTTTAATTATCCCTTTAATTATTAAGATTCCCTGTCTACCTCCCATTATTTCATAACAAGAATTAAACTTTTTATTATTTAATTATTTACATTTCAAATGTTGTCCCTCTTCCCAGTGTCCCCTCGACAAGACTCCTATTGCCACCCTCCTCCCACTGCCTCTATAAGGGTGCTCCCCCACCTGCCCATCTACTCCTGCCTCAGCGCCCTACCCTAGGTCATTGATCTTCCACAAGACCAAGGGGCTCCACTCCCAGCCCACTAAGGTAATCCTCTGCTACTCTTTATACCTTTCAATGTGTTTGATTGTTATCCTTAATAGAAAAATATAGTACATTTGATGATGTCTTTTATAATTATATTTATTCTCTGGCAGACATCAGGGGTGAGTAAAGTGAATGTCATGCCTGCATATGGGTTGACTTGTTACTCTTAACATGACAGGATAATCACAAGTCTCCACAGTTTCATTCTGAGCTACACAAAAATCTCCAAAAGAATGTGCTGCCTGACAGTTACCTAAAGGGTAAGCAAAGTGTCTTCAACACACACACACACACACACACACACACACACACACACACACAGAAAAGAATCAAGAAGAATGGTCTTAAAACATACACATTATAATTTTAGAATAACAAAGTGGCTCAGAGAGTTAAATACTTGCATTGAAACTATGAGGATGTCCCATATGTCAACTCTAGATCTTAGAACATAAGCTATTGGTGTTCTGTTCAGGAAATTTTCCCCTGTGCTCATGTGCTCAAGGCTCTTCCCCACTTCCTTTTTTTTTTTTTTTTTTTTTAGTTTCAGTGTATCTGGTTTTATATGGAGGTCCTTGGTCCACTTAGGCTTGAGCTTTGTACATGGAGAAAAGAATGGATCAATTTGCATTCTTCTACATGTTAACTGCCAGTTGAACCAGCTCCATTTATTGAAAATATTGTCTTTTTTCAACAGGGTGGTTTTAGCTCCTTTGTCAAATATCAAGTGACCACAGGTATGGGTTCACTTCTGGATCTTCAAATCTATTCCATTGATCTACCTGTCTGTTTCTTTACCAATATCATGTGGTTTTAATCATTATTGCTCTGTAGTACAGCTTGATGTCTGGGAACCTGATTCTGCCAGAAGTTGTTTTATTGTTGAGAATAGTTTTTGCTATCCTGGGTTTTTTGTTATTCCAGATGAACATGAGAATTGCTCTTTCTAACTCTATGAAGAATTGAGTTGGAATTTTGATGGGGATTGCATTAAATCTGTGGATTGCTTTGGGTAAGATGGCCATTTTTACTATATTAATCCTGCCAATCCATGAGCATGGGAGATCTTTCCATCTTCTGAGATCTTCTTTGATTCTTTCTTCAGAGACTTGAAGTTCTTTTCTCCTGAGAGGCTCTGTCAGTGTCTGACAAATACACAAGTGGACGATCTCAGCCAACCATTGGAATGAGCCCCTAATGAAGGGGCTAGAGAAAGAACCCAAGTAGCTGAAGGAGTTTGCAACCCCATAGGAAGAACAACACTATGAACCAACCAATACTCCCAGAGATCCCAGGGTCTAACCCACCAACCAAAGAGTACACATGGAGGGATCCATGGCTCCAGCCTCATATGTAGAAGAGAATGGCCTTGTCAGTAATCAATAGGAGGAGAGGCCCTTAGTCCTGTGAAGGCTCTATGCCCCAGTGTAGGAGAATGCCAGGACAGGGAAGCATGAGAGGGTGGGTTGGAGAAGCAGGGGGAGTGGAAGGGGATAGGGGATTTTTAGAGGGGAAACCAGGAAAGGGGATAACATTTGAAATGTAAATAAAGTAAATATCTAATTAAAGAAAGAAAGAAACTATGAGGATATGATTTTGAAACCCAAAACCTGTACTAGAGTCAGATACTGTAGCATGCATGGGTAGTACTATGGATAGCATGGTGATCTCTATAGAGAGACAGGAGACAGCAAGAAGAGAATCACAAAAAGTCATGGGACAAATGTCCTGCCTGACCCAATAGTGAATACCAGAGATCGTGCCACAAACAATGTAGAAGGTGAGATAAATCACTTGAGGTCCTTTGATGCCCACCCACTTACTTACACAGACAGCCAAGTATAAGACAGCCATTCGTTGCCAGCCTGCCTGTACTACACTCTGTGATCCAGTCTAATAAATCCCATTTTAATATATACATTCCTTGTGATATTTCTGTTTCTTTAAGGAATTTTAACTAATTTCATTTGAAAGTTTACTATTATGTTATAGTATATAAAATATTTACCCTAGTAACTCCTTTATTGCTGCTCTAATCGATATTTGAACTCATTACATAAAGAGGAAGAACCCAAAAAACTTTTTAAAATACTATGAATATTAGAAACATTAATTACCAATACATTTCTCAATCAGTGGTTCTCAACCGTCC
Source organism: Mus pahari (assembly GCF_900095145.1). Taxonomy (NCBI): domain Eukaryota; kingdom Metazoa; phylum Chordata; class Mammalia; order Rodentia; family Muridae; genus Mus; species Mus pahari. The sequence continues at coordinate 72,043,014 of NC_034598.1, forward strand.
TAATGCTGTGACACTTTAAAACATCTCTTCCTGTTGTGGTAACCCACCAACAATAAAATTATTCTGTTGCTACTTCATAACTATAATTTTTGCTACTGTTAGGAATTGTAATCTAAGTATGTAATATGCAGGATATCTAATATTCTACCTTCAAAGGGGTCACAACATTTGTCTGCCTAGAAATTTTATTGAATAAGTGCAAGGTTGAGAGAGAAAGGGAAACAGAGAGAGAGAGAAGGAGAGGGAAAGAGAGAGAGAGAGAGAGAGAGAGAGAGAGAGAGAGAGAGAGAAATGTGTGTGTGTCTCCATTACATCTTCAATACCAGAAAGACATTTTTGAAGATCCAGATTGCAGTAAAATTTCCCAAAATGAGTTTGACTAATGTTGAATCACTTCAAGCTTTGATTATTATCTTTCTTTAAAATAATAATGAGACAATGTTGAAATTTCTGCCCTTTGTTCATTAATTTTTATTATATGCATATGAGCATGTACATAGATACACATATATGTATAACCTATACAGTCTTATAAATTTACTTGTCTTTTTAATAATTATTATAAAATTGTACCCTTACTCTGAGAAAATATAAGCCAAAGTTGGAACGTTTAAAGAAATCACATATTTGGTATTCATACATAACTATATAAATATAATTTTGAGAATATATATATTCTCAAAATTTTATTAATAATATTCATATAATACTTTGATTAAAACTAAATGTTCAGGCATTGAATTCTGTCCCAAAGAGTTTGCCTGCTTGTAAGTTCCTTGCTGTACTAAATACAACTTTACACTGAGACTTGTGACAGACTGCCATCTTATGCATCCAGAAATCTTGCAGAGTAAAACCTCTAACTTTTCATTGCCAAGGTAGAAACTCTGTGCAATGTTCAAGGCATTAACTAAATAAAAGTCCTCTGCATTAAGTTGGAATTTGTAATTCTTTCAACTTACAGAAAACTATCCTCATCTTTGACTGAGTCACCATTAGGTTCCTCTCTAGTTGCATGTGGCTTCTGAATTTTCAGTTGCATTTGGAGTTTTGTTATTTTGATGATGTTTGTTTTCATGTAGATGTACTTTTATATCTCCCTTATTCATTACTTAAATTATCTGAGGATTCACTATGTTCTGGCAAAATAGAAAGGCTTAAATGTCATCTCTGTGTTCTGAAACATTGGTAAAAGAAGAGAAAACAAGCTTCAAGCGAGGAAATTCTGTAGCAAACTATCTACTATACTCAAAGCTATCATGACATGCTTGTGTAGCCACTTCCAGAATTTGTTATATTAGATATGGATGAAGTCAAGTATGATGGGCAACAATCCCTGTCTATTTGCAGGGTTTAAAGTCATCTAGAATATACACCTGAAAGAGGTATGTCTGTGAATGAGTTTCTGGGCAGACAAAACCTACCTTGATGTGTGGTACTCACATATGAGCTGGATTCTTAGTATAATGAAAAACAAAAATAAAAGAGAGAAGGTGAGCTGAGCAACCTCACTCCATCCTTCTCTCTGCTTCCTGACTACAGACACAATGTGATGGGCTGCCCCTTATTCCCTATATAACGTTTACAGTCATGCTCATTGACATGTTTTCCCTAACATGATGGATTGTATTCCCCAACTGTGAACAAAGATTAGTCCTATCTTCTTGAGGTTACTTTTGGTTGGAATGTTGCCATAGCAACACGTATCAGCCATGGTGATGCACAGTTTTAATTCCAGCACTCAGGAAGCTGATGCAAGAGAATTGTAAATTCAAGGACAGTCTATGACAGATGATATTGAGGATACACTGTGCCTAATTGTTAGGCACAGTTTCAAGAAATAAATTTAGTCCTGTTTTAAGAAATAAACAAGTAGCAATAATAAAAAAACAAACCCAAAGGAGATTATAGAAGTATGAGAAGCCAGAATGATGTTCCAGTGGTCTTAAAGACAGTGTTGTTAACATAAGCATGACTTGGCTGGTGTGGCTTTTGAGATATATAGACCAAGGAACAAAGTCAGAATAAAAAATAAAGTGTCTAGGATTCTTTAAAACTGCTTAATGTAGAGGGAGTATTGCTTAACTTAGAGGAAGTACTGCTTACATAGCAGGTACAGAGGGCAGTGTGGTGAATCTGAGTCAAATAGAAAAATACACAGTGTAAAAAGTAAGAGAGCGTGAGAACATATAGCACTGACAGTACTACCTGAAGCTGTCCTTAGATGTAACTTGTACCACAGTTCACTCGGCTCTTGCACAGTGACAACCTGATACTAACTTTGAATATAATTTCACACAACCTGAAAGTTCCACACTCACCAAAACCCAGACGTATTTTTTTTTTTCATGTTTGTGCTCTGCGATAGTAAATGCTATTGCAGACATTCGAGATAATGGAAAGAAAACTGTCCACATTCTCTCGAAGACTGATTAAAATACATAAACAAATCCCGAGATTGGAAGATAGTTAAAGTGCTGTGGGGCACAAATATGAGATGAGATCTAATTTAAGGATGGGAAGCCAAGCGTGGAACCCTGACAATGCAGCATTTCTGTAGGGGTAAAAGGAAGAAAGCAAGCAACAAGGCTTCTTAAGCATTTCTGCAGGTCATGTTGAGTCAAGGCAGTGACTGTAGGATTTCCACTTAAGTCCAGAGATTTAGAGGGAGAGCAAGCACAGAAGAGTGGTACTAATAAAGCTTTATAACTCAATGAATTCTAAGATTAAAACATGGACACTGGACTCAAGTCTTTCTTGTAATAACCTTATATACCAAATACTGCCTTTATTTGTTGTTGTTTTTTTTTTAATGTTATTTTGCCTACATTTGTGTATGTGCACCTGTTTCATACCCAGTGTCCACCGAGCTGCAAATGCACACTGGATGGTCAAGAACTGGAGTCACAGGAATCTGTGAGCCACTGTGTGGGTAACTGGGACCTGAACCTGGGTCCTCTGGAAGAGCCAAGTACTCTTGACCCTCTCTTCAGCCCTAAGTGAATTCTTGTTTGTTCGTTTGTTTGTTTGTTTCAACTTTCCTACTTTTGCCATGAAAAACAGAGGCTAAGTGGAAATTCATAATTTGTTCAGCTCACACAGTCATCATGGGGCACTGCTAGATTTAAAACTAAATACACCCGCTCTAAATTAGTCTCAGTTCTAGCTCCTTCGCCTCTTATTTGACCTATGCATTACTAAAGATTTGAGTCATTGTGCTTTTGTCCTCTTCTTTCCATGTAATGAATTTTTATATTTATCTGAGTAGATATTTTTGTTATTTCAGAATCAGATTGTCAGCAATTTTATTCCATCAGAAACTGTATTTCTCCACTGTCATGTAACACATACGCAAATATTGAGATTCAGGACATCGGTGTCTTTGGAGATTTGAATAGATTGCCTGTTACAAATCCAAATCTGTGCTCTCTCTCCTTAAGTGCTATGTCATTACACACATATCTAGGCCACAGGCTGTTTCTGTTTTGCTTAGTCAGACTAAGGTTCATATCCTCTACAATTCTCCAGGTCACAGAGGTGACTGAAGCCAGAAAACTTTGGATTCTGTAATGTGTTTTGATTATAGTCATAAACTCAACAGGTATTGAGTTGAAATGAAGAGGTCAGCAGAAAAACATCCCATGAAGAATATGAGATTGTGAATCCCTAGAAAAAAATAGCACCACTAAAGTTTATATATAGTAAAATCATGCAAATATCCTGAATAAAAGAATCTTGCTTCTCAATTGCTTTCAGGTTTATCATCTGTGGTCAATTCATTTCAGCAGCATTTTTTTTTAAACCTTTCCCTTTGAATTTATTCATTTCTCCTGTGCATGAGAAGTGCCAAATGTTACTCCTCTCAATGACTTTTGTTTACCAAAAAATACAGCAGTAGAAAACTAAGAGTGTTTGTGTGTCATGATAATTTACCCCCAGCATCGGGATTATTTTCCCATTCCCTAAACAGTAGATAGTACTCCCCTGTTCTCTACTCCCCCTTCTCTCTCCTTTCCCCTCCCCTCTCCTCTGATAATAGACTCAAAACTCCACACAAGGCTCTCTTTGTTGTGGGATATTAATGGCACTTTGTTTCTCTTTTATGAACACAAACTCACTGTTAGTCTTATTCATTTTCATATATTCTCTATCAGGTTTGTATGTGGGAAGAAAAAAAATCTTTGAATATTTTTAAAAGTGGGTGATAGCATATTAAAATGTCTTTTTATTGAATCAGCATGGTGGTTTTCAAGTTTTTCTCATATACAATTGCTTCTTGTTATTTCACTTAACTTTGTAGGTGCAACCTGTTTTGCTCATATCCACCACTATCCTCTCCCCTCCAACTCCTCTCTGATGTACCACCCCACATTTCCATCACAATTTCCCATGTTCTCTCTAGCTTTTTTTTTACTTTTTAATTTTCACTGAGACCATTCACTGGGTCTGGTATATTCGTTGGTGTGGGACAATCTTCTGGAGCATAATTAGCCTCTTAGAATCCGCATCTATGAAAACAAAATGACTTCCTTCCCTTTATAAAACATCAATAACCAGTAGGTCTCCAAGTAAAGGTGACACTTGGAAGCTGCCCTTCCGAGTCACACTGGGAATTTTTGTTGCCAAGCCTTGTGCATACGGTCCCACTTGGTATGCTGTTAGATGCTTATAAAAGAAATATTAAGAAATACTATGTAAAAAGAAATTTACAGAAGAATTGAAAGAGTGTAGAACACAACTTAACATGGTTTTCTAAATTATGTGAGAGGAAAGCAAGTTTGGAAAAATCGCAAGTGACTCCTGAGCTGCCTTCGCCGGTAGGCACAGATGGAAGGGAAGAGTTCTCCTTCTGGTCCAATATCTCACTCCCTAGCTGTCCACCTAATAATCAGGCATGGCATCATATACTGCTCTGATTAGTGCCTGAATTGTCTCTGCACTACACGTCAGAATAAATGTTATTATGAAAATAACTTCTGAACTCTTAATTGGAAGCTGTAATGTCACCCCCATGCTTTCTTAAGGCCATAACGCTAAAGTGAATGCACTGACATCTTGGAATTTGAGAATATTTATTAGTCCCATTTCATTAAGATTAAACTTTGTTTAATAGCATATCACTATCAATAAACTTCAAATTCTTAGTATTTTCTAGCAAAAAAAAAAATCAATTACAGATCCCTGAGTTTTTAATTTTAATGAAGAATCTGCCCTTTGATTGAGTAGCTGTCTCCTGAGAAGCTCTGACAGTGCCTGACAAATACAGAAGTGGATGCTCACAGCTAACCATTGTACTGAGCACAGGGTCTCCAATGAAGGAGCTAGAGAAAGGACCCAAGGAGCTGAAGGAGCTTGCAGCCCCATAGGAAGAACAACAATATGAACCAATTAGTACCATGCACCCAGAGCTCCCAGGAACTAAACTACAAACAAAAGAGTACATGAGGACCCAGGGCTCCAGTAGCATATGTAGCAGAGGATGGCCTTGTCGGGCATCAATGGGAGGAGAGGCCCTTGGTCCTGTGAGGGCTCTATGCCCCAGTGTAGGGAACTGCCAGGGCCAGGAAGATCTTTGTATTCCTGGGAAACCTGGTCTAAGGAGTGAGCTCCAGGACAGCCTGAGCTACACAGAGAAACCCTGTTTGCAAAACCAACTAAGTAAACAAATATAGTACCTAAAGTATTAATATTTTATAGTAGTAGTAGTAGTGGTAGTAGTAGTAGTAGTAGTAGTAGTAGTATATTATGATATTATTTAGAAAAGAAAAAATCCTACAGTATGTAGGAACATGGATAACTTTGCAGACACTGTTTTAAATGCAATGAAGCTGTAACATAATGGCAATATTTCGAAGTCTTCTTATATGAGAGTCCTGAAACAGCTGACCTCATCACCAAAGAGGGTAGAGCGGTATTGCAAAGGTACAGAAGAGAAGTAGAGGTGTGCTATCATCATTCAGTTGTTAGAGAAGTTTGGTTGTATAAAATGATTAAGTTTTAGAGATCTACTGTATACTGTCATCCCCATACTTCACAATAACATATGTAACATCTTTTTTATTAGATATTTTCTTTATTTACTTTTCAAATGTTATCCCCTTTCCTGGTTTTCCCCCTGAAAACATCCTATCCTTTCCCCCTGCCCCTTCTCACCAACCCACCTACTCCTGCTTCCTAGCACTATCTCCTGAGTGCTGGGATTAAAAAATTGTGTCACTATGCTTGGCTGTATTTTATTTATTAATTTATCTGCCAAAGGACATTAAGTTTTTCATATACTGAATGTTATAAATAATACTCCAATGACTATGGGCCAACAGTGGGTCTTTATCTTTTTGTTTTTATTCATTAGTATACAAAGAAACAGTAGTAATGACTATGACGTTATAACACGTTTCCAGTATTCTATGCTTTTCTAATTCCAACATCAAATTTTTATTTATATGTGACACAGGTTTTGCTTAATTAAAATTGTTGGACTAATATCTGCAATTAGTTCCTAGTGTGTCACTTCAGAAATTATGGTTTTAATTTCAAACAATATAATTATTGCAAACGCTCTGATAACTTAAATTTGAAACTTGCTCTATTTTCTTAATTCCATAAATTCATGTACAGGTGACCAAGTTTGGATAAACCACAAATGCCAGGCCACATTGGATTTTTCTTAATTTGTTAGCCTATGCTACAATCCATGTACATAAATCAGAAGGAAAGGCTGACTTGTGTCACTGAAAAACTACATAGATATCACGTTTAAGTCTGTTGCACAAATCTGAGCATCAGTGCCTCACGCGTGCCAATGCCCATGTGGGCAGCCTCTGCAGGGTGGGATTCCTAATATGCTATGCAACAGTAAATAATAGGCTCTGTAAGATAAAAAATAATCAAATATGAAATCGCAAGCTTTTGATAGACCACAAGAATGTTTAAGTAGAAAAACAGCATCCCACAGTGCCATTCATTCAGCCAGCTATGTGAATTTGCCGTGGGCTGAGCCAGAGCCCACAGTGCCAACACACCATTAGGAGAATGCTGGCAAGGCATCTTTTGAAGCCAAGAATCTCGGGTGGAGGGGAAAGGAACATCTGAATACCTGAGCACTTTGTGGCAAAGAAACTAACTGGACACAATCTTATTCTAAAAGTTGCTGAGGGTAAGAATCGTGGCCTTGATGCTGGAAATAAGCGTTCAACTGTTCACCTGTCCTCGCCTCCATAAAATCATTAAATTGACCATCAAAACTAGCCAATGGTTTGTTATTCTGAGAGCGATAGACTAGAGAAATTCTTTATTAAGTCAATGCAGAAGAATCAAAATAGTTTTCTAATCCCTCTTACAAATCATTTAGCAAATACTGACCACCTAGTCTCTTAGGCGATCCTATAGTGGTTATTAGATTCAAAAAAAAAAAAAATCCTTGAGGCTTAAAATATACCTATTTGTACAAAGAAAGAAAATCAGAAAATTATAGGGTAGTAGGGTAGGGTTGCAGAGTGGAAAGGACAGCATTTAAAAGTAGTCCTTTCACTTGCTGGAAGTGCCACAGAAGAGCCCCTGGAAGGGACAACTCAGTTTATATGCACTCACTCATTTATGAACCCTGTCTCATGACATAGTTTTTTTGTTTTGTTTTGTTTTGTTTTTTTGTCAAGACGGCAGTAGTTGTGAACGAATAGACAAGGCTCTTCACCATGTACATTCTAGTGATGTTAGAGAAGAAGGAAAAAATTAAAATGCATTGTTCTGTGAAGTTGTCCTGTGAAGGTCTGAAGTACATAGAGATAAAGCAGGTCAGAAGAATTGTAACAAAGTTCACATTTACCTTAGATGGTCAGGAAGGAAACACAGTGAGGAGACAATATTTGAACAGAGATTTTAAAAAAAGAAACTGTTGTCTGAATTTTCCGAGGGATGTGTCTACTCTCTCCACATAAAGGATCTGACAGATCCAAAGAATTATTCTGTTTAAATCTGCTTTGGTAAAGGGGGGAGTTTATTGAGGATACTTAAAAGAACATAGAGAGGAATTACATGCAAAAGCATTTGTATCATAAAGAGCGCATTGTGACAATACACAAAAGATGCATGCCTGGAGTTCCCTGCATCACTTGCAGAAAGATCACCCAGTGAGAAAGTCTCCTTCCCCCAATTGCTACTAACTTGGGGAAGGGCTTGGGGATCTTGTGACTTTGTGTGATTTCCTGAACATTTTTAATTTCTGTTCACCCACTGAGTCTTCTAAGTATCCTTTACTTTCTAGGTGTGAGAGTCTCCCTGCAGGAGAGATCTTTTCAGTGCTGCAGGAACAGACACACAACAGGAGGCAAGGTATTCAGCTACAGAATAATTATAAGAGAATGACAAACAAAGGCAAAACGTAAAGCAAACTTTGTCTCAGGATTATACAGAAAAGCAGAGTGCCCTGCATCTGGAATGGAGGTGAGAAGGGAAGACCAATTTCTCAAAGACAGTGGGAAGCCAGGTTGTGTGAGACATTAAAGGCCTGTATTTAAAGGTCTGTGGGTTCATGTCTGAATGTTTCACACAGATTCTGCCCTGCAGATCACTTTCCCATGACTTGTGAAGGCATAAGAGAAAGTATCATACAGGTCATACTGACACTTTTTTCCCTCCTGTCACTTGACTTCTACCAATATTCCCTCAAGTCCCCATCCACACCACACCCTTCCTATGCACCACTGCAGTGGAGAAAAACCATCTTCTGAAGCTAGTAGTGCATACCCATGGATGAGATTCTTTTATTGATAGAGCCAGTGCATTGCCTACATAGCAAATTACCCCTTAAGTGACCATGACTCAGGGTGGTTAAAATACAGGCCTCTCTTTTAGTTAAATGGCTCCCTCAGGTGGACAAATAATGTATGCAATCCAAAGCTCCCTATCCTAGCACCTCAGTTTAGCCTCCTCTGTTAGAAATGCTAGGACTATGAATGGAAATAGGCCTTATGGAGGAGGGTGGGCTGGGGTGGGGGAGGAACCTCTAGAAAGTCCCAGAGACCTGGGGTGGGGGAGGATCTCAGGACTCAGTGTGGGTGGCCTTAGCCAAAATGCCCAACAGTGGGGATATGGAACCTGAAAAAAACACCGCCAGTAATTAGACAGGGCCACCAGTGAAGGGATTGGGACACCAACACACCCTTAAATTTTTCAGGCAAAAACTTTTCCTCTCTAAAATAAAGGCAGGGACAAAAATGGATCAGAGACTGAATGAATGGCCCACGAGTGACAAGCCCAATTTGGGATCCATCCATGGACGGGCACCAATCCCTGAGACTATTCCTGATGCTGCTATGATTGCAGACAGGGGCTGTCCTCTGAGAGGCTCTACCAGCAGCTGGCTGAGACAGATGCCAAACATTAAACTGAGGTCAGAGACCCCTATGGAAGAGTTAGCGGAAAGATTGAAGGAACTGAAGGGGAGTGAAACCCCATAGAAAGACCAAAAGTAACGATTAACCGGACCCCCTGGAAGTGCTAACCAAAAAGCATATTGGGCTGATCTGAGACCCCTGGCCCATATGTAGCAGAGAAGTGCTTTGTCTGGCCTCAGTGAGAGAGGGTGCAGCTAATTCTGTAAATACTTGATGCCCCAAGGAGAGAGGACACCCAGGGGAGGAGGTTTGCACTCTCAGAGGCAAAGGCAAGAAAAACTATTCCAGGGGTACTGGGAGGAGGGAGCAACATTTGGGATGTGAAGAAATAAAATTAATGAATTGATTAATTAATGATAAAATAAAAATAAAACTGAAAAGCAATTTTTTAAAAAGAGGAAACCCACACAGCATTCAGTACTACGGCTTATAAAATGTTTGCTAACATACGATGCCACAGGTAGTGCGATCCTAAGGGATGATAATGAAGTTGAAAAGCTCCCGTCACTCAGTGACGGTGTGATTGTTAAAAGGCTGTGGCAGTGTCACACGTGTGTGATTCTGCTTGTACAGACGGATGTGCTTTGACAACAACAATGTCACCATACAACTCTCTATCCCAGTGGCTCTCAGCCTAGGAGTTGAGACATCCTTGGGAGTCAAGCAACCCTTTCATAAAACTTGCCTAATACCGTCTGAAAACACACGTATTTACATTACAATTAACAACAGCAGCAAAGTTACAGTTATGAAGTAGAAACAAAAATAATCTTATGGTTGGAGGTCACTTGAGACGCTGTGTGAAATATTTGCCACATTAAGGAGGCTGAGAGCCGCTGGTCTACACTGTGGTTTTAGAGAATGATAGTAAATGAGTATGGTACTACAAAAGAAGAAATGAGGAAATCTAGGCCTCATCAGGGAACTTTGAAATCAGAAGCTGTACTTTTAAAGTTCTCAGGTACCTCATATTCACAGTCACTGTTTACTGAGATTTATTTCAGTAGGTTTCTGCTGCACACTTTGTTTTTCACCCAGTCTATACAGATATATCCAAGTACATCACATGTGTTTTTTTACACGGAAGTAACTGTGACCAAAGCAAAGAAGATACTCTTCCTGACAGAAACTCTTCAGGAGGCTTTTCATAATACGGAATAATTTTTAAAACATATATATATATATATATATATATATATATATATGTTTTAAAAATATGAATATACATATATGAATATATATATATATATATATTCATGCAGCCAGAAGTCCAATCATGCTAATTCTGTGTAACTTGATATAATAATTAAATTATTCATTAATTGATTTATAAAACACTTTTAAAGTTTGATCAGAAAATATTTGTAATCTTTTCTTCCATTGCCTTGGAAACACAATGGCATTTTCTGCATGTTTGATATGGGAAATGTTTAAATTTATGCAGAAAGAATGTGTAGAATGGGAGTATATCCCAGAGCATGGTGATATATATTTCTTATGTGCTTTCTTTTTGTTTTGGTTTTCTTTTTATTTCTCTGTTTGTTTTGAGAGAGAGAGAGAGAGAGACAGAGAGAGAGAGAGAGAGAGAGAGAGAGAGATAGAGAGAGAGAGAGATGAGTGAGCAACCCAGAGANTTTTCTTTTTATTTCTCTGTTTGTTTTGAGAGAGACAGAGAGAGAGAGAGAGAGAGAGAGAGAGAGAGAGAGAGAGAGATAGAGAGAGAGAGAGAGAGAGAGAGATGAGTGAGCAACCCAGAGAGGATCTGGGAGGAGACAGTGGAGGAGAAGAGAAACTTTGACCAAAATAATATTGTAAAATATCATAATATTTAAATTTTATATTTACAATTTAATATTGTAAAATAATATTGTAAGATTTTACTTTAGATATAAAGATAAAATTAAAAATATACAGGGTAGCGGGGCGTGGTGGCACATGCCTTTAATCCCAGCCCTTGGGAGGCAGAGGCAGTCAAATTTCTGAGTTCAAGGCCAGCCTGGTCTACAGAGTGAGTTTCAGGACAGCCAGGCTATACAGAGAAACCCTGTCGAAAAAACAAAAAAAAAAATCATAACAATAAAAATAATCAAAATTCAGCAACATAAGTCATTAGTTCACAAGACCAGAAGTAAGCAGAACACTTTGAAGGAAAACATCAAAATTCTGTAACAAAGAAATGAGACAAAACACCACTGAAATAGCCTTCAGCTGCTACATTCAAACTTGAGAAGCAAATCATCATTTAAAATGCCTTCCACTCTTAAGGTGTAGATTAATAGCACTGTGCAGTGTACAAAGGAACGTTGGACACAGCACTGCCTTTCACCTCACTATGATTCTGAGTTTAGAAGAGCAAAATCCTTAGGGTTGCTCACCAAGTGTTTACATGCTCTGAACTCATGTATAAATCCGTTTTCTATTTAGGCACATGCTTTCCCGGAATGACTCTTTTCTTCAGTCTCATCCATATAAAGATACAGTAGTGTGAGGCCATGGAGGATGTGGAGACTTTACATTTGTTGTATGACTTATTAGTACACTGAGATCTGAACCTATATGCAACCGTGCTTCCATTTTTAGAACAAATAAAATACTGTATAGTGAAATTGTCTTAATTTTAACTGAAGTTGTTAAGAGTCCAATAACCAGCTATTATGATAGACTTGAAAATGAAAGCATTCTAAAACAAAGTCGAGTTAGAATGAAGGTTTCGAGATGAAAAGTACATTATATGCTGAAAGGGAAACATGTGAGCCGTTTCTGTGTCCATAAGCACAGTGGAGACAGGAATGCTAAGGAAAGTGGTAATCAATACTGAGGGTCTTCAGCAATTTCAAACAATATCATTAAATCAATGCACTTAGCTACAACACTAGAATCATGCAAATTTAAGTCATGGATAGTCAAGACACTCTACCACAAAATCCTTTTTAGGAAATTTCCAGTACTATAAAGTGCTTTTTTAAAATAGAGCAACTTTTACTGGATTTTGTACTTATAACTATCCTGGATTCACTCCTGGTAGTTCATTGAAATTCATCGCACAGAATGCCAGTCCTCATGCGTCTTTTCCACTGAAGCTTTTGCCAGGGACATTTTGCATTTATATTTCTAATAATCTAGATGTGTGGATTTGCCACCTACATAAAAATTTAAAATGTATATTATCATTTTAAAGCTAGAAATTAAACAAAAAAAAATCAAACACATGTAATGCCTGAGTAAAAACCTATGAAGAGTGTACAGTATTTTTGGGTGGAAGTCCTTGAAGCCTTAGATAAACTGTTTTATATAAAGCATAAAACCAACCTTTCTTTAGATCCTGTAATTTTCTCCAAGATCAGCCATATTGACCACAGAATACAACTGGGTTGTCAAGCCAATGTCCTGTGGTAAACAGAATAATTTCGGGAAAGAGTAAAAGAGAAAAACAAGAAAAACATCTCTGAGTTATTATTTCCCATACTCCATTAAGTCATGCTTGTTCTTACCACTATTTCCTAGAATATTGCTCCATTTATGGCTTTTCTAGTATTCGGCTTGTGAAATAATGGAACAGAACATTCCAAAAATTTTAATATTACTTAGAGGAAACAACGTTTTTCCCACATTACATGTGAAAGTGATAGTATCTCTTCTGATTTCACTCACTTCCATGTTCGATACTTTTCAAATTTCTATGGTATTTATGAATTACTTACACTAGAAGAAAACTGAAAATCTGCCAACTGTGAATATTAAGGAAATTGAATGAATATTTCCTGTTCAAGGACATCAGCAGCTGGCAAGATCATTTGCCAGGATAACAATGAGTTTTGTTTTCACACTTTTTAACCTTTTTTTTAAAAATCCTATTTGGGAAGATTTAGCTCATGAACACAATAAGCATTTAAAGTAAGCTTACTCTCCCTTTCTGACATTCAGTAGTTTCTCGTTGATGATACAGAGACTAAACAGGATCTAGAGGAGAAGGTGGTAAAACAGTGTCCTTGCAATGGAAGAAAACCAGCAGGAAGCTGTGTATTGGACCTGAAGAAATCAGGATCTCTAGAACCAGGTAAGACATTGGAGCTGAGAGTACCAGGCAAGGTTGTGCTCAGGACACTCTGTTTCTCCACGTTTCTTCATTATTTATCTTAAACAGGATGACTTGTAACACTGATAATTTAAAATGACAAATCTTAAACTTGGGGTACATTATTATGTCTACAGAGAGCACTGTGAATGGAAAGACCTTCTTCCAGTGTAGGCCTTGCTTTGCGACTGTGAATGAAATTTTCAAATGAGAGGAAAGAAAATAGGAATTCCCTAAACAGAAGTGCCTTTCATGAGACTAAGAATAGAGACACCGTAATGTGGAGGATCAGAGCTTGGTTCATGCAGTGTAACAATAGGGCATGATTTCTCTTGAAAATTTCAGGATTGAAGACAAGATGGAACACTCTCAAACACTTATCATTAAAGGAAAAATATTTTCCTTTTTTTTTTTACAGGATATCTGTGAGATTTGACAGTTTAATCTGAAAATAAAAATAACCAAAATGAAAGTTACATGCAATGTTGGTTTACGGTTATAATGTTATTTTAGGAAATAAAGGGAGACCACCAACTCTCTGAATTCATCTTAAATAAAATGATAAAATATTGATTCCTTGTTAGCAGGCTCATTATTACAGATAAAGGGAAGTAATAAAATTAACCAAATATTTTTCAGCATTTCAGTAGTCATTTGGTTGTAACTAAAGCCAGGTATTCCTCTATGGGATGCTCAAATTTCATCAAAGTTTTATCAAAGGAAGAAGAGAAAACCTCATTCTAATTAGAAGTAAGGTCTTCAGATTTGGATCATAAAAGCTGAATATGTTTAATACATGTTAAGGATCAGAGACAAAAAGTAAATATACATTCAAATAGGGTTCCTAGTAAGCTTTTTTTTCTTTAAGGTAACAATGAATAAGTACCCATGAATATAATTTCAAATTATTACTGAATAATGTATTGAATGTACTAAACATTGGCAAATCTTTTATAATTATGTAAGTAGGACAAATAACACTTAACTGTTATTCTTCCTTCTTTGGATATGTTTGAAAATTGTATGATTAGCAAGTTACTAGGTGTTAGTCTATAACACAACAGAATGTAAAGCTCTGGCATTAGCTCCCCATAAAATAGCCACCCTCTTAACTTTCATTATGATTGTATTTGGCCTTGCAGGTGAATATCACTATTTAAAATCTGTAATACACCAATAAAGACGAAGCTTTAGGCTCTAAAATTTAGAGCATTATCAACAAATTTGAGGTGAGTTTTAAAGTTGAAAGACTTACAAAGGAACTAAAATAAAGACAAGAAAAGGAAGTAAATTATGCTTTGAATTTATCCAGTCATTCGTAGGATATATAATTACTTTCCTTCCTAAGTATGATAAAGGAGATTCTTTGACAAAGTGACTGTGGAGTATATAAATATAGCTACATTTACCAAGCTGCCAAATGTCTCTTCTTAGAAAATATTGGTTTTAATTCTGATGCCAGTTTATTCTGGTAAATGGCATCTCATTATATTGGTCACATCATTTTGCTCAGACTTTGATGGCGAATATGGTGTGGTAATAAAGTTCAGAAAAATATTGAAACATACTTGATACTTTAATATAGAAATATAGGTTAGAAAATTTATGTAAATGGAAGGGTTTCTTTACCATGTTAAAAAAATTGTCAAAAGAAAATACAGAGTAGAGGTAGCCATGGTTCTTTTGGTTGAAAGAGGACATATAGAGCATTTACATTGAAACTTTGGAAGAAAAACTAGAGGCATAAGCCCTGGCTTCAGGAAAGGTCCTGATGCCACATTCCAGAGAGAAAGCAGCAAGTCAGCTACCTGGAATTTATCCCTCCTAACTGACGATGCTACCTGGTGGTGAGCGCTGAAGTAGTTCGACTCCACTGCTTTGTATGGATTAGAGCTCAGATCTACAAAGAGAGGCTTCTGCATGGGTGGACCTGGAACCTCTAAGGAGACATTGCCAGGGTGTATGGGAAGTGGTGTGACAGAATAACTAGAAATCAGTTTCTCTCATACAGAAAGGCTGTTGTTGCTTGGAGCAGTGGAGTCACTAATGACACTAGCATCATGGAGCACACAGTGACTGGGAGCTTCAAATGAGAAAAATACATATAAGGACATCCATGGAAAAACAATTCCTCTTTTATCCTCTGTCTTTGATTATTTTTTGATACCTTGCCCCCGGAAAGGGTTAACAAGATTTCAGTGATAGAATTTTCTCAAAACATAGATTGTTGCCCTTTTTAATCAAGAAATCCATTTAAGTATACCTTAGTATGAGATGGAAATGTAAAGATATTCACCCATTGATAATAATCCTTAGTAAAATAGTAAGAATGAGATTAACAGACAAAACAAATCATACATACTCACTCCAATGCAATATACTAGAGAAGACACACTTGCCTGCTCCAATATGTAATTCTATAAGCAATTGTGGAGCCATGTGAATATCAGGTCTAGGATTACAGGATATGCTGTGTTTTCTGGTGGCCAGCTCTCATACAAATAATGAGTTGCAGGTGATAAATGATTTCATTGAGTGCAGAGTTGGGAAGGGATGCCCGACAGAGCTTCTGTGATCCTTATGACCTTACACAATTATGACATTGGTTTCAGAACTCTGAAAGTTTGAAATGATACCTGGCTATTTCATACTCCTCATGACACTGAAGCAAGAAACACAAGGGATAGCAACTAGCCGGGGTGATGTGTCCTAATTAACTGGAATAAATTGGAGTTGTTTCTATGCAAGAATATACCTCTGATCTAAGGGATTCCCTAATGGTGTCTCTCTTCGCTTCTACTGTGACTGGTAAGACTAATGAGAAGCAAGAACAACGGATCAAACAAGCAAAGGCACAGATGTGATTACTGAGAGAATTCACAAATGGATGCTGAGTACCACAGAAGTGAAGAGACAAATCTGAATGGTCTGAGACTGACAGAAAGCAAACGACATACCGAGTGTGCAATGTGGAATGTTAACCAATGTTGACTAGTAGTTGTTGTGTTCCCAAACCCTAATAACATTTCTCACACATTTAATTTCTCAATAGACACTGAGCAACTGAATAAAACATGTCTACCAGGACAACTGTATCAAGTGTCATGATAGCAACATATGTTTTCTGAACCCAATTAGCAAACACTCTGATGAATTGGGGTTAGAAAGACTTATTTTATTCTCTATAAAAGTATAGTAAAAAATATGACAGCATGATTTTATCAGCATCACCATCCTGATAAGTAATCCAGATATTGTTATTCCTTCTTTTGGGTTATGTTTATTGATATCACTGATCCCACAGAATCATGTGAATCATTTGGGGAAGGATAAGGCTGATCCTGGACTTTGCCTGAGGCCCAGATGTATATGGGTAGAATTCTAAAACCGGGAACATGCTAGGAAAGGTCAGTCATAGCTTGGGGACAGGGCTTATGAGGGAGCTATGGTGTAGGTCTACTGCTCTATATCGTCATTCTCAAGGATGCTGAATGCTGTCTCTGTGGCGCTCTTGGGAAATGTTCAGCTCCCTTTCCGCAACATGGATTGATTAGCTTCCTGCTGGGTTTGTCCCATTGTCTAATAGCTTTCTGAAGAGTCAGTCCCATTTTCCCCTGCAAACTGTACATAAGATGGTGTTATACTTAATAAACTTAGTTGGCATAAAACGTAGCTGGCAAAAACACATCCTGACCCTAGATTTCCTAGCTTCTTTTTTCCTCATTCCTGGATCCTCTCTCAGGAATCTGTCATCCAAGAACAACCTGTTGGTCTGGGTCACTTTTCACCTTCAGTAGACTTGAGGATATTTGCTTGAAATTAATACAAAGACATCCTAGCCTCAAAAATTCTCAAGAATAGAACAGATGAACACAATTTACAAAGCACTGAAAATCAATTTTATGTAAGGACTCTCATTTTTTAAAAATTACTTCTAAAAGATTACTTATTGTTATTCTTTGTGTATGAGAATTTTGTCCTCATGTATGTATGTGCATTACATGCATGCCATCTGGCTACAGATAATAAAGAGTTTTAAATTCTCTGAAGGGGGAGTTACATACTGTTATGAGTTTCCATGAGGATGTTCTGATTGAATTTAGGCCTTACACAAGAACAGCAAATGCTCTTTACCATTGAAATGTCTCTCCATCCCCCTAAATTCTTTTAAATATATATATATATATATATTTTACCATAAAGGGGTATTGAATTCTGTCAAATGCTTTCTCAGCATCTAATGAGATGATCGTGTGGTCTTTTTTTTTCCTCTGAGGTTGGTAGTGGATTCCATTGATGGATTTCTGTATATTGAATCATCCCTGCATCCCTGGGATGAAGCCTACTTGATTACAATGGATGATTGTTTTGATGTGTTCCTGTATTCAGTTTGTGAGAATTTTATTATTTTTGCATCAATACTCATAATGGAGATTGCTCTGAAGTTCTCTTTCTTTGCTGGGTTTTTGTGTGGCTTAGGTATAAGATAATTGTGGCTTCGTAGAATGAATTGGGCATTGTTCTTTCTGTTTCTGTTTTGTGCAATAGTTTGAAGAGTATTGGTATTAAGTCTTCTTTGAAGGTCTGTTAGAATTCTGTACTAAACCCATCTGGTCCTGGGTTTTTGTTTTGGTTTTGGTTTTGGTTTTGGTTTTGGTTTTGGTTTTGGTTTTGGTTTTGGTTTTTTTTTGTTGTTGTTGTTGTTGTTTTTTAGTTGGGAGATTATTAATGAGTGCTACTATTTCTTTAGGGGTTATAGGACTGTTTGGATGGTTTATCTGATACTGATTTAACTTTGGCACCTGGCATCTGTCTAGAAAATTGTCCATTTCATCCAGATTTTCCAGTTTTGTTGAGTATAGCCTTTTATAGTAGGATCTGATGATTTTTGAAATTTCCTCAGTTTCCATTTTTATGTCACCCTTTTTATTTCTAATTTTGTTAATTTGAATACTGTCTCTGGCCTCCGGTTAGTCTGGCTAAGGGTTTATCTATCATGTTGATTTTCTCAAAGAACCATCTCCTATTTTTATTTTGTTTGTATGTATCCATGTGTGTGTCCATGGAAGTGAGAGAACAATGTGCTAAGTTCTCTCTTTCTACTGTGTTGGTGCTGGGAACCAAATTCAGGTGGGCAGGCCTAGCAGCAAAAAGTCTTACAGACTCAGCCATGCTGTTATTGCTAAAATTATTTTCAATGCTACAAGCCATAAGATAACAACTAAGGAGCAGCTGTACTGAGCTATCCTATCATTGTTATTCTGCTACCTCAAAAGTGATAGAGTAATAGTTAACAATCATACTGATAGCTACATCAGCACAATATAATACTTTGCAATACAGAGCTGCATAACTGTCTCAGTGAGCATTCAGTACAAAAGCATTATTCTATTTTTCTCCCCATACTTCTTGTTAGCTTCCAGGTGATAAAAACTTACCCATAATGTATGTGCAATAACTATGGACCATTTCAGACAGGCAAAAAAAAACCACAAAAAACCCAAAAACCAGTACTTTTATCAACAGCTTGCATGCTTTTTCCTCTTTCTTTCTCCCATCCTTTCTACAATACTTACTCCTGTTTCTATTTCATGTGTATCCCATCATCACTTTTCTGCCCTTCTTGCTTGATACTCCTTCTTCCTTTCTCATAATCATCCTTAAGTACATTAAACATACATTTTAAACACATATTTCAAGCATTTAACTTAAAAATAAATTATACTTATAAAAGAAGTAATACAGTGTTTGTTTCTGAGTCTAGCTTTGTTTAACATAATGGTCTAGGTATATCCATTTTTCTGTAAATAACTCATTCTGTATTGATGCGCTCTTTTGCTGCTGGACAACTAGGCTAGTTTGATTCTTTATAAATTTAAATTCTAAAATAATATGTGGACATGAAAGTATTTCTGTGTTTGCTGCTGCAGCCTAATTTAACAAGGCTATTTGACAAAGCGTGTTAGATCTCTTTGTGGCTGTTTATCCAGCCCAATGCTGAAGTTCTTGGGCCTTTTCTTGAACAAAGGGTTTTGGCCTCCTATTTCTTTCTTTCTTTCTTTCTTTTTTTTTGCAAATAAATCAAATACCTCAACATAAAACACTATACACAGAACCAATAGAAGGGAAAATGTGGAATACTTTTCAAATCATTGTCACAGAAAAAGATTTTCTGGACTAGAGAGATGGCTCAGTGGTTAAGAGCACTGGCTGCTCTTCTGAAGGTCCTGAGTTCAAATCCCAGCAACCACATGGTGGCTCACAACCATCCGTAATGAGATCTGAAACCCTCTTCTGGTGTGTCTGAAGACAGTTACAGTGTACTTAGATATAATAATAAATAAATCTTAAAAAAAAAAAAGTAAAAGATTTTCTGAACAGAACACTCTCAGTACCAGGAATAAGATGAACAGACAATCTATGGGACTTTCTGAAACTGAAAAGCTTCTGTAAGACAAAGGACACCATACATCATCCCTCAGATAAAGGAGCAGACTACAGAAGTGAAAAAGATTTTCACCAATTACATATCTGATAGTGGACTGATTCCCAAAATATATAAAGAAATCAATAAATTAGAATCAAATTGGGGTGACTAAGATCAATGAAAGAAGTAACTGCTCATGATGACAATGGTGTAAATACATTTACACTCGTCTATTGCTGATAGGAATTGAAAGATTTATAGCCACTATGGAAATCAGTGTGGCAGTTCCTCAGGAAGATTTGGGATCCATCTACTTCAAGTTCCAGCTATGCCACTTGTCTTAGTCAGGGTTTTTATTCCTGGACAAAACATCATGACCAAGAAGCAGTTGGGGAGGAAAGGGTTTATTCTTCTCACACTTCCATACTGCTGTTCATCACCAAGGAAATCAGGACTGGAACTCAAGCAGGTCAGGAAGCAGGATCTGATGTAGAGGCCATGGAGGGATGTTCTTTACTGGCTTGCCTCCTCTGGCTTGCTCAGCCTGCTCTCTTATAGAACCCAAGACTACCAGCCCAGAGATGGCACCACCCACAAGGGGACCTCCCCCCTTGATCACTAATTGAGAAATGCCTTACAGCTGGATCTTGTGGAGGCATTGCCCCAGCTGAAGCTCCTTTCTCTGTGATAACTCCACCTTGTGTCGAGTTGACACAAAATCACCAGTTTGGCATATACCCAAACTGTTTTTAATCATATCACAGAGATACTTGCTTAAACATGTTTGCCTCTGCTAGAAATTGGAAACAACCTAGATGTCCCACAACAGATGACAGTTAAATAAAAATTTGTACATTTAACAATGATCACTCAGCCATTAAAAAGAATACAATAATACAATTTTGGGGTAAATGGGTAGAAATAGAAAAAGTAATTTTGAGTGAGGAAACTCAAACCCATAAAGACAAATATGGTATGTATAATTTATATGTGGGAATTAGCTGTTAGATTAATTTTAACATAGCTACAATACAAAAACAAAGAGGTTAGGTATACATTAGAGACTAGAGGGAACAAATAGTTCCTCCTAGGAAAGGAAAATAGAATAGATAGTTATGGATGGATAGGGACAGACTTGGAACAGTATGATCAAATGGAGAACAGGAAGGAATTAGATAAGGAAGGAAATATAAGGAGAGATAGCTGAAATTAAAGGTCATTTGAGAGGTCATATGAAAACCTAATAAGGTAAAGCTTCCAAATTTACATACAGATAAAAAATAAAAAAAAAAACAACACATCACCAAATGATGAGGTAAATGGAGCCCCATCTGAACACCTTTTGTCACCAGTATGAGAAATGGGTTATATCTAATTGAATTGCCCAAACAGGTCCCATAGCAACTATCAAATGACTGAAACTGTTGTCAAGAGTATAGATGGTTCTCTACCAGATGTCCACAAGTCCTTATTGCTGAATCCAAAATCTATGTGACTCATGAAACATGGAGATGTATAGCTGGTGCCAAGGTACATTCTTCATTATTACTTGCTAATGTCTTGGGTACAGGAAGCTACTCTACATGTTACCAAATGAAAATGGTAAACACCAACCCAAACGTTAATATTTCTATCTTCAACGGTGTTCTGCCTACAAGATATGCCAGTGCAATGGTGGTACAAAGTTTGTGGAAATACACACTACTTAATTTGATTTAATGCCCATTGCTTGAGATGGAACCCATACCCATCGCTGCTTGGGTAAGCAAGCTCTGAGATTAGATATTCCAATGACCAACAACAAAACTAAGTACATAGCAATAAAATGACTCCTAGTAACAAGCTGCTGTCATCATAATTACTGCCTTGCTCAGCCATCATCAGAAAAACTTCCTGCTACAGAAGATGGAAACAAATACAGAGACTGAGAGTCAACAATGTGAGTAGTGTGAGAAACTTTGGTGGAACACTTGGCCTAAAGAGGTATCATCATTAAATCTCTCTCCCCCCAAGACTCATGGGTACCCTGGAGAAGAAGATGCACAAACATTTTAAGAGGCAGAAAGGATGGGGGACACCAAGATTATGAGGCTCTCTAAATCAATGGGGTTGATGCTCACATAAACTCAAAGAGGTGGAGGCACCCTGCACACACACAGGGCCTGAACATGTCTACACCAGGTGGTTCCTAAAGCTGAAAAAAATAAAATTGTACATATGCACCCATCACTAACCAAGACACCATCTTCAGTTAATAACCACTTGCAAATAAAAATTTAATTTTCTCCAAGTGAGTCTCACTTGTAAAAACAACCTATTATTAAGGAAAGACTTCATGCCCAGCAATTCCCTTGTTTGATAATAACCTGTAAGGGCTTTTTTCTATTATGCTATTTCATTTTTCATATTTTTCTCTTCTTTTACCCTACATGACCTTTTTATATATTTTCCCATTTAATGGTTTTATGAGATTTCCAAGTGTGTGAATGAGTGTGTGTCTGCCTCTATATCTGATTCTTGAGCCCTTTCTTGGGTTTTCATTAATCTTTTTGTTCATTTTGTCTCATTCTGGTGATGTGTTAGTTTTCATTATATCATATTATATTATGTTATATTATATTTATTATAATCACTAAGAAGTTTGCTTTCTAATAGTCAGAAAGAATATATTTGGATGAGAGAGCAGGTGGAGAGAAACTTGAGAAGTAGAGAGAGGAAAACCATACTTAGGATGTATTATGTGAAAAAAATCAATTTTCACGAAAGGAAAAAAGAAAAAAAATTCATAATATTGGTCCTTTTCTAGTTTTCAGCATCATTTCTCCGTAGAAATAAAATGCTCAGTTTTTAAGATACATGGTAGTAAATATTTATAATATAAAACAGTAAGTCAAGAAAAGAAAGGACTTTATCAAAATTTAAAACTAACCACTTTCCAATACTAAATTATGATTTTCAATGACTTGGACATAACATAATAACTTAGAACCATCTATTGGTAAAGAAATGTGATATTGCCCTCTTCTGGTAGTTACTTGAATGACAGAAACTTTACATATCTGGTAGAAAATACAGAGATAAATAGCATCCAAACACTATTACTGTTTCTTTTTCTTCCCCAATTTTTATTAGGTATTTACTTCATTTACATTTTAAATGCTAATCCCAAAGTCCCCTATACACTCCCCGCACCCCTCCCCTACCCAAATACTCCC
>NC_034598.1:72066136-72086466 GCF_900095145.1 Mus pahari
TTTGTTGTTAGAGTTGGCATCCTGTTCTTGTGGCTGTCTTCTTTTAGGTTTCTTAAAGGATTACTTTCTTGCTTTTTCTAGGGCGTGGTTTCTGTCCTTATACTGGTGTTTTTCCGTTACTATCCTTTGAAGGGCTGGATTTGTTGAAAGATACTGTGTGAATTTGGTTTTGTCATGGAATACTTTGGTTTCTCCATCTATGGTAATTGAGAGTTTAGCTGGGTATAGTAGCCTGGGCTGGCATTTTTGTTCTCTTATGGTCTGTATAACATCTGTCCAGGATCTTCTGGCTTTCATAGTCTCTAGTGAGAAGTCTGGAGTAATTCTAATAGGCCTGCCTTTGTATGTTACTTGACCTTTTTCCTTTACTGCTTTTAATATTCTGTCTTTACTTAGTGCATTTGTTGTTCTGATTATTATATGTCAGAAGGAATTTCTTTTCTGGTCTAGTCTATTTGGGGTTCTGTAGGCTTCTTGAATGTTCATGGGCATCTCTTTCTTTAAGTACGGAAAGTTTTCTTCTATAATTTTGTTGAAGATATTTGCTGGCCCTTTAAGTTGATAATCCTCATTTTCATCTACTCCTATTATCCGTAGGTTTGGTCTTCTCATTGTGTCCTGGATTTGCTGGATATTTTGAGTTAGGATCTTTTTGCATTTTGCATTTTCTTTGATTGTTGTGTCCATGTTCCCTATGGAATNTTCTGTACCTGAGATTCTCTCTTCCATCTCTTGTATTCTGTTTCTGATGCTTGCATCTATCGTTCCTGATTTCTTTCCTAGTATTTCTATCTCCAGAGTTGTCTCCCTCTGGGTTTTCTTTATTGTTTCTACTTCCATTTTTAGATCCTGGATGGTTTTGTTCAATTTCATCTCCTTTAGGTAGCATTTGTTATCATTTTCCTGTAACTCTTTAACGGCTTTTTGTGTTTCCACTTTAAAGTCTTCTATCTGTTTACCTATGATTTCCAGTATTTCCTTGTTAAAGTCATCCATTATCATCATGAGAAATGACTTTAGATCCTTGTCCTACTTTTCTGGTGTTATGGTGTACCAAGAACTTGCTATGGTCGGAGAGTTTGGTTCTGATGATGTCATGTAACCTTGGTTTCTGTTGCTTCTGTTCTTATGCTTGCCTCCTGCCATCTGATTATCTTTAGTGCTTGCTGCCCTCAATATATCTGATTGGAGCCTGTCCTTCCTATAATCCCAGTTGATTCAGGACTTCTCAGAGTCCAGGTTTCTCTGTGAAATCTGTGAATGTGGGCTCCTGTGAACCTGAGATTCTGGGTATGTCTGAGTTCTTGGCTGTCAAGCTCCTCTGAGACACTCAAATACTAGTGTGACCCAGCTCCTGTTATCCTGGAATCCTGTTGTCCTAAGATCCTGGGCGTGTTACAGTGTGTGGGAGTGGTGTCTCCTTTGAGGACCTTGGAGTTGTCTGGTCTGTTTGAAACCAAGGTAAACCTGAACTGATTAAAAGGAACCTGAGCCTCTGGTCAGGAAAGGCTCTGGTGTCCTTGTTCCTGCTGTCACAGGACCGTCACTACTGGATTGGAGCAACTGTTGTGTTCCACTCACCATTTATCCTAAGATCGCTTGGGCAGTCCGCTAGGGACCGTGGGGGTGTCCACCGAACCTGTACCCTCGGTGACCTGGTGCTGGTGTAGACCAAGAGGGATTTGTACCCCTCGTCAGGCCTGTTTTCTGCTTCCCTAGTGCTGTCTCAGGTCCCATTCACAATTGAATTCTACTGTTTCTTTAGTTTTATTATATTTCTTTATTGTTTTGTTAGATCATGATTTTGAAATATATTTTAAATTTTTGATGAATTTTCTTTTATCCCCTAGAGTAACCAGTATAAAATTCCTATAAAATCTATTTCAGGTGCGTTCTTCAAACTTGTATTGGAAATTTATGGGACAAGTGAGATATAATGGTGAAAGCTTTAAGTTAGAGGACAAAGTTGGGCATGGTGGTACACACCTTTAACTCAGAACTTATGTAGAGTTAGACTGAGCTCTATCGGTTTGAAGCAACATAGTCTACAAAGTTATTTCCAGACCGCCCAGGGCATCATACTGAGACCCTATGTCAAATATATACACAGCCATACATAGATAAAAAGTAGAAAATAAGACAACATTAGGATCATAGAAGGTGACTGAATTGATAAATCACTTGTAATACAACTACAAGGAGACAAGTTAGAGTTCCCAGCATCCACATTGAAAGCTAAATATGGTGGCATGCTTATGTAATCTCAGCTCTGGGGAAGCAGACAGGAGTATCATGACAGCTTGTTGACCATCCTGTGCATTTAAATACATGAGCTCAGTTAAACAAGAGGTTCTCTTTCAAAATACAAGATGGAAAGGAAGAGATTTTTACCCTCAATCTATAACCTATTCTCTCTCTCTCTCTCTCTCTCTCTCTCTCTCTCTCTCTCTCTCTCTCTCATACACACACACACACACACACACACACACATACACACACACACATACAGAGTCAAACACACCCCCACCCACACATGCATACACACAATTGTGTTTAGGTCAGAATAAAACAGTGTATTACTTGTCATTATTTTTCTAGGTTCAGAGCTAATGGTGCCATGGTAGTAGCCTGCATATATATATATATATATATATATATATATATATATATATATATATGCCTTGAGAAATAAGCACTAATTCTGATTTCAGATGTTGAAATGAATGCATGAAGAAATGACATAAATTAGTCACATGGGTATTAAGTAACAAAGCTAACATTTGTGGCTAGGAAACCTAGTTACAATCAAACTTATCTCCTTTTCAAGCAAAAACAAATTTGATATAAAGACCTTTAATATTTATTTTTCATTCTGAAAGAGAGGATAGAATTAAGGAGTTCAGAGGTGTGTAGTAACGGTGGATAGGGAACTTGTGGTAGCCACCAGAATATTCCAGATGACAGGAAAACAAGAGGATCCCAGGACCCAACAGGGATCCCTTATCTGGCATCAATGGGAGGAGAGACCCTTGGTCCTGTGAAGGCTTGATACCTCAATATAGGGGGATGC
Source organism: Mus pahari (assembly GCF_900095145.1). Classification (NCBI taxonomy): domain Eukaryota; kingdom Metazoa; phylum Chordata; class Mammalia; order Rodentia; family Muridae; genus Mus; species Mus pahari. Next base: position 72,069,207 of record NC_034598.1, read on the forward strand.
TAGGGCAGGTGGTAAGGCAGGAGTGGATGGGAGGGTGGAGTACCCTCATAGAAGCGGGGGGGGGGATGAGATAGGGAGGTTCTGGAGGGAAAACCAGGAAGGGGTATAACATTTGAAATAAATAACCAATAAAAAAGAATTTTAACTTTCAATAATACATACATATATATGAGACATTTGAGTGTGTGTGCGTCTGTATGTGTGTGTGTGTTTGTTGTTATGTTATGATGTTATGTTATGTTATGTTATGTTATCTAGACTAACTTTAGTCTATAAACTTGTCACTTTTCCCTCATTTTGACAAAACACTCAAGTTTGTCCAATTACTTTAAAGGGGGAGGTTTAATTCAGCTCCTATTTCAGTTTGAATGGTAAAAATCCAGTATGCCCATCAATTCACCTTCTGAAAACAACTGTGTCTATATAGCCTCCTTGCTGACTGAAACTTAATGAGAGACATAGGATAGGAAGAGTTCTTGTGGCAAACCAGATATTCAGACAGAGCCAAGAGTCAGCTTTGTTCTTTTATAACAACTGTTTTTATAGGAGTTAACTGTCACCCTATGAAGATTATAATAACCTCCTCTGAAGACAGTGCAATAGGTGACTTTGTATGTAAAACCTTCACCATGTTTCAGATCATGATAGTGGTAATAGCATCAAACAGAACTGTGGAGTGACCAAATACATTCAATCAACGGGAAACAAACAAGTGTGAGTCGTTTGTTCTCTTCTGATGCCATCTTGAATCTTTATGTTTCAACACTTCTTTCATATTTCGCCTTTAAATAATGTTCCATTCCTTCATGATAAATGTATGATTTATGTATGTTCTAGAAATACCCTTCTGACCTAAAGAGAATTTCTGACCTTTGGACGTTGATTTGGTAATGAAGGCAAGAATTTTAACATAAACTGAGGAATAGTGTTCCAATGATTAGCAGAAAAGAGGTAACAGCCCCACGAGGAAAGTATCCTCTCAATTGAGAACAAAAATTTGCATTGATTATAACCATCAGTAGAGGATAGAATTGTAAGGTAATGGACATAAGAAATAGCAAATATGAATTGAGAGTTCAAAGGACTTTAAATAAAAGCAACAGTTGTTCCATGTGCTACCAAAAAGAAGACCTGAGGCAAGGCATATCTTGAAGAAAATCAGCACTATCCCATTGTTGACCATCAGGAACACAGAGAGCCTTAGACGGATTTACTGCGTTTGAAGTTATATATTTACATAAAATATTGTGAAGTGCTTTAATTATTTTTGTTTGCTTGATATTTTTAGTAAAGCTTTATTTTATGTAACTGCACTGCCATGTAATTTTTAAAGAAAAAATTTCAGACTTGTGAAGAAATAATATATTTTCAAATATTAACTTTATTGACTCTTAAAACATAAACAAATAAAACTTAAAAAGTTAAAATATATACTAAAATTAATCGTGTAAGTTAATGCAATTTATTGAAATTTCAGTAATAATTCTGGACACTACTGTAGTAACATACAAATACACTTATTAGAATATAATTAGCCAATAAATAAGTGAACCAGTTTTCTGCTGTAATTTAGATATTTGTTGTGTGTTTAGTACTATGAGTAAAGTATAATAAATCATATTTTAAAATAAATAGAACTTCTTAGAATAGATGAGCTAGAAAATAAATGCACTCAGATTCATTTTAAATAGTACATTCAAAAGTACAGAAAATTCAAACTTAATGCAACTGAGGTATAACTGTCACCGTGTATAACTTTCATATGTGCATAGAAAGGGCAGATGACTGGAAAGTTTTAAACCTGAAATTTTGACCCGATCCAATCTGAGTCAGTCTTGAGAACATATCAAGAAAAGTTAGACAGGGTGGCTATGCTATCCCACACAGTGATGGACACCCCACACAGGAGAGGAAAGTGGGAACTACAGTTTGTTCCTCTGTCTAATGTGTACCTTTCTTTGATTGTGTTACAGAAGCAATTAAAGGGAAAAAAGAAGCTCAGTCAAGTAAAAAGAACTTCCTTGCTTCTGGTGTCTAGAATAACAATATGCAAGTAAGAATTCTACTCTAATAAAGATTTATTGTCAAGCGAATTCTGTGGTTATTTTTCATCTAGAAGCAGCATGCCAAAATTATTTTCGCTACTCTCCTGAATTTTACGCAACAATGTTACTCAAACTTATGCGATCATAATAAAATACTACTCCTTAATTATATATAATTATTGAATTCCCATAAAGATGATATTTGCAAAGAGTTAGGCACTTTCACTTATTCATGAAAGAATCAAGCAAAAGAAGCGTCAGAATTAATGCATATCTTATTTATTATTACAGTATGCAATCTAACAAAGTACTGGTCAACAGTTTGAATATTATTTCTATTCATAATCCCCATCTGCCTTAGTTAGGGTTTCTATTCCTGCACAAACATCATGACCAAGAAGTAAGTTGGGGAGGAAAGGGTTTATTCGGCTTACACTTCCATACAGCTGTTCATCACCAGGGAAGTCAGGACTGGAACTCAAGCAGGTCAGGAAACAAGAGCTGATGCAGAGGTCATGGAGGGATGTTTTTACTGGCTTGCTTCCCCTGGCTTGCTCAGCCTGCTCTCTTATAGAACCAAGACTACCAGCCTAGAGATGACACCACACACAAGGGGACCTCCCCCTTGATCACTAATTGAGAAAATGCCTTGCAGCTGGATCTCCTGGAGGCATTTCGCCAACTGAAGCTCCTTTCTCTGTGATAACTCCAGCCTATGCCAAGTTGACACAAAACTAGCCAGTACACCATCCAAGAGATATTTGCATACTCAGAATGAAAACACAGGGCCAGGACAGTCTAACTTGAACAAGAAGTTCAAAATAATACTCTGCTCTAAATTTTGTCTCTGTACCTATATCCTTTCATGGGTATTTTGTTCCTTATTCTAAGGAGGAATGAAGTATCCACACGATGGTCATTCTTCCTGGTTTTCTTGTGTTTTGCAAAATGTATCTTGGGTATTCAAAGTTTCTGGGCTAATGTCCGCTTATCAATGAGCACATATCTAGTGACTTCTTTTGTGATTGGGTTACCTCACTAAGGATGATATCCTCCAGATACATCCATTTGCCCAAGAATTTCATAAATTCATTGTTTTTAATAGCTGAGTAGTACTCCATTGTGTAAATGTACCACAGTTTCTGTATCCATTCCTCTATTGAGGGACATCTGGGTTCTTTCCAGCTTCAGGCTATTATAAATAAGGCTGCTATGAACATAGTGGAGCACGTGTCCTTATTACCAGTTGGAAGGTCTTCTATCCAGAGACTACCCCATCTGGGAATCCATCCCATCATGAGCCACCTAACCCAGATACTAATGCACATGCCAGCAAGATTCTTCTGAAGGGACCTTGATATAGTGGCCTCTTGTGAGGCTATGCCAGTGCCTGGCAAACACAGAAGTGGATTCTCACAGTCAGCTATTGGATGGAACACAAGACCCCCAATGGAGGAGCTAGAGAAAGTACCCAGGGAGCTGTAGGGAAGTACCCAAGGAGCTGTACGGGGCTGCAACCCTGTAGGTGGAACAACAATATGAACTAACCAGTACCCCCTGAGTTTGTGCCTCTAGCTGCATATGTAGCAGAAAATGGCCTAATCGGCCATCATTGGGAAGAGAGGCCCCTTGGTCTTGTAAACTTTATATGACCCAGCACAGGGGAAGTCCAGGGTCAAGTAGTGGGAGAGGGTGGGTAGGGCAGGGGCGGGGGTGTATAGGGAACTTTCGGGATAGCATTTGAAATGTAAATAAAGAAAATAAAAAAAGAAATACTCTGAACACTATGAAAACCTGATGTTTGCATAGGCATTAATTTCTTCTCTAAAATAACATAGAAAGATAGAAAGGTGGTTGATTGCAGTAAAGGTATGCAGTGCTATTCAATAATCATAAAATAAGTGTATCTACATGTTAAGATAGGTTTTTTAGAATGTAAGTGTTTAATTATTAAGTGGTAAATTTTCTCTTTTGAATACTAGAAGGTTCCCTATGCTTTCATTAGAGAATAAACAAGTTGGTCTGCCTGAGGCAGTCTGCAAAGGTGAGTTGTGTGGAGTTCTTTGAGCCTCACTATCTACCTCTGGGCTTGCTCTTTGGTCCAGAGGACCCTTGTGCGACCCCAAGAACATCCTGCCTCTTCTTGGTAAACCTTCAGGGGCTGTAAAACTAAACAGCTTAAAATCATTCTTGACCAAACATCCTAGTCGGATCTGCCCAGCTTCACAGTTGAACAACCTAGGGCAACCTACAGATTCCTGCTGCCATCAGAGTCAAATAGGCAACACAAGTGAAAAACAGATGTCTAAAGGATAACATAAGAACACAATCAACAAGTCCCAGGACAATATGGAACCACCAGAGACCAGCTATCCTACTACAGAAAACCCTGGACATCCTAGTGAACCTAAAGCACAAGAAGATATTAAATCCATTCTTATAAAGAGGATAGAGGCCTTTAAAGAGGACAGGAATAAATCCCTTAAGGAAACATGGGAAAATGGGGGAATAATATGAATAACACTGTTCAAGACCTGAAAGGGGAAATAGAAGCAGTAAAGAAAATACAAACTAAGGTGATCTTGGAGATGGAAAATCTAGGAGAGAAAACAGGAACTACAGACTTATATATCATCTCCAACAGAATGCAGGAAATGGAAAAAGACTCTCGGGCATAGAAAATACAATAGGAGAAGTCAATATATCAGTCAAAAAATGAAAAACTAAAAAGTTCATGACGTAACATATAGAAAAATTGGGACAGTAAGAAAAGACCAAACCTAAGAATAATAGGAATAGAAGAAGGAGACAATCCTAGCTCAAAGTCCCAGAAAATATCTTCAACAAAATCAAAGAAGAAAACTTTCCTAGCCTGAAGAAGAGATGGCTATAAAGTTATAAGAAGCATACACAACATCAAATAGATTAGACCAGAACAGAATATCCCCCAACCTCAATCAAAACACTAAATACACAGAACAAAGAAAGTTTTAAAAGCAACAAGGGAAAATTGCCAAGTAACACAAAAAGGCAGATTTATCAGAATTACACTCAATTTCTCAATTGAGATTCTAAAATCTAGAAGGGCCTGTGCATAGGTCTTGCAGACCCTAAGAGACCACAGATGTCAGCCCATACTACTATGCCCAGCGAAACTTTCAATCACCAGAGATGAAAACCCATCCCACAGGCACAAACCAATCCCTGACACTATTTATGATAACTCTGTTGTGCTTGCAAACAGAATTCTAGCATCTCTGAGAGGGTCCACCCAGCAGCCAATGGAAAGACGCCAAGATTAACACCCAAACATTAGAGGGAGCATGGTGATTCTTACAAAATAGCTGGAAGAAGGACCTGAAGAGGACAGGGACTCCACAGGAAGACCAACAGAGTGAACTAACCTGGATACTTGGGAGCGCCCAGAGAATGAAACACCAACCAAAACATAAGCACAGGCTGGACTTAAGTCCTCAGCATATATGTAGCAGATGTGCAGCTTGGTCTTCATGCAGGTCCCACAACAAAAGGCTCAGGAACTGTCCACAAGCCTTTTGCCTACCCGTCTGTTGATCCTTGGCCCCTAAATGGACTGCCCTGTCTGTCCTCAGTGGAAGATGATGCCCCTAATCCCACTAGAGGTTAGTGAGGGGGTGACACCCAGAGATGGGCTTTCCCTTCTCAAAAGAAATGTGAAATTGGTGGAGGACTTGGTTGAGGGGGTACTGGACTGATATTGGGTTGTAAACTGAATTTTTAAAATAGAGAATAAACGTATCCTATGATGTTTAGGTAAGCATTATATAAATGATTAGCTGTCTTCTAAAAATAAGTCATAGATTTGGTTTACTAGTGACTAAACCTGGGTAAAGGAAATGAAGACTGGTCACTGCTGTTGAGAGCAGCACATTGGTTAGCTGTGTTCTTCTTCAGGTTTTTCCTGAAGTAGTTCATGAAAAATGATTGCTTTTATAAAATCTGAGGAAGGTCTTATAAAATGGCCAAATTCAAAATTTTCTACCCAGAAATGGATTGAGCAACCGTAGAATTTAAAATTAGACACTTTTATTTAATACATTTAGTAATGACCTCCCTTTGGGGGCTCCTTCTTACTGTCTCCTCATTTCAGCTTTTTAAGTGTGTGTCTGCATCTTTAGATCCAATTTACCTTGTCCATGTGGGGGATCAGTGCTAGTGAGGGAACAAATTAGATGCTTCACTCCCACTCTATTTGGGAATGTTAAACTTTGTTTCTGCTTCTTAGATGAAGGTAGACTGTAGCACTGAGATTTCAGGTCAATGTACACTTAGTAATCATTCTTTTAATTGAGAGTCTGCTTCGATGCGGTGATGTCAGAAGAGGTTAAACCATAGTAGCATGTTCTCATGGGTCTCTTAGTTTATCCTAAGGTAAGCACAGTGATCTCAAATCACAGTTTACTAGAGTAATATAAATTGATGTTAGAGTACACAGAAGTATAATGGTCTCATTTCAGCATGCACTAACATGACATGATATAATACCATGTCATGATATCATGACACAGTATAATTTTAGGGTATATGTAATTGCCATGTTCTCAAGTCATGGAACACTAGGGTATCATTTTCTCAGGTTAGGATACACTGGAGTATAATTTAATGGACACTGAACAGACATGTTTTTTGTAAATAGTACAATTGCTTTTATTGAGTAAATTTTATTCTTAGAACTATGTACCAAATTTTTGTAATGTCTTTTACAACTAGAATTGCTTTATTTTCAGTATTTTAATACTTCTTTCAAGTTTTCCAAGATTTCTATAACTAATTTATAATAAATAAATATATGCATTTATAATAAAGAAACATATGATTGTATGAAAGATGAAATATACTGGATTTAATGTAGAAATGCATATTTCAGCAGTACAAGCTGTTTTGTCTGTTAAGCCTGTTCTGATATCTGATAGTAAATGACTACCAAAGGGGATTTGTCTGTCTATGGAACTGAGAAGTACTTTCTTGGGTAAAGCACAGCCCATCATTATAAAGAGAGAACGTGCCCACAAACTTTGAACAAGTGGGCTGCTGGTCCGAGATTAAGGAGGCAAGGTGATGGAAATATTGGATATATACCATTCAAATTTTGTTTTTTGTATATAGGAAGTTATAGGGATTTTGATTGAATTTAATCTACACTGATTAGGATAGAATTATCATTTTCATAATATTTATTCTACCAATCCATGAACGTGGGAGGACTTCTTATTTTTCTTGCACCTTTCTCAACTTCTTTGGAAATTTAAAGTTTTCATTGTAGAGATCTTTTGTCCCCCCAATTAGGTTTACTCCCGGGTATCTTACCTTCTTTGACACTGTTGTAAATGGAAGTGTGTCTGTGAGGTTTTCTCACCATGTTTGTCATTGGTGTATAGAAAAAAATGTGATTTTTTAAAAATTTTTCCTTTCATTGGAAATAATTTTATCACATATAATTAACATTTCTTCTCCCTCTATTCCTCAGTTTCTCCCCTCCCTTCTAATGCAGATCTACCCCCATTCTGTCTCTCATTAGAAAACAAATGGGCTTCCAAGGGTTGATAATAAAGTAAGTATAATATCATAAAATAGAAAAAAATCTAACTCATCAGAAACATGAACAAAAGAAGGAAAATAGCTGTATTTGAAATGGTCACAAGAAAGAGATATCAATACAGGGTCCTAGTCTTTTACAAACTCAGAAATCCCCCAAAAACATTAAACTGGAAGCCATAATGTATATGCAAAGGACCTGGAAATATATATATATATATATATATATATATATATATATATATATATATATATATATATATATGATAAAAGTACCTTTCTACATTTATTTGTATGTGTGTGTTTGTGTGTGTGTGTGTGTGTCTTAGTCAGGGTTTCTATTCCTGCACAAACATCATGACCAAGAAGCAGGTTGGGGAGGAAATGCCTTACAGCTGGATCTCATGGAGGCATTTCCCCAACTGAAGCTCCTTAGATTTGCCACTCCTCAATGTAAATTTAAGTCGAATCTTGAAGAGGTTGTATAGAAAAACAATTAACTTCAAAAGATCATAGAGAAGGCTATTTTAAATGATCTGTTGTTGCTATTGCTGTTGCTGCTATGTAACGACATCACTAAGAAAGGACAGATACATCTTATACTGGCAATAAGGAATGAGTAGTTAAATGATTGTCCCTAGGTTTGACTTACCATGCTGCATTGACTCAGTGTGTATGAGGCATGGTGCCTATCTTTATAATTATTCATTTAGTTTGAGTCAGGATGATATCTAATTAGCACCATGCCCGTCTATCTCACGATGTAGATAAGTTTGAATTTAAAATAAACAATATCTCTGCCTCATCTTCTGAGTACTGTGCTCACAGATGGGAACTAGCCTACCTTGCTCACACTTTTATTTAACAGATGTTGAAATCAAGGCAAAGGTTACTTAAAAGGACAACTGAAGAATTGATTGATGGCAATATTAAAAAGGGGGACATTTGACTTTGCTTTAACTTCTTGGCCAATGTCCCTCATGTTTGTGAGTAGAGGATAGAGATCTGTTTAGGAAGGATCCCAAACTTTACCAGAAGAGAAATGAAATCACACCCTCACAGAGCTCCGTCTGCTGCCAGATCATGCGAAAGACTAAGGATATGGAAGCAACATACATGTCCACCAAAGCACTGAGACATATAAAAAGCAGTGGAACATTATTTAGCCTAAAAAAAAAAAAGGGAGATACTACCATCTGGGACAACACAGAAGGATCCACAACGGTGTGAAACATTTCAGAAAGAGAAAGTCAAATATTACATCCTTTCACTTACATATGTGTTTGTTATCATTCTGTTTGTTTGTTTGTTTGTTTTTTATAACCAATATAGTTGGAAACCAAGAGGAGAACAAAAGGTTACCAGCATCAGGGTAGGGGAGGAAATAGGAAGAAACAAACTTACAGTTATGTGTAATGAATGAATGTGGATGGCTAATCTAAATGATGTCTATTAACACAGCTGGTAGAGCACTTCCCTAGAATGCATAGTATGCTGGGTTTAATATCTGGTAAAGGAAAGGCAGGGACATAAGAAATCTAATTATAACTAATAACATTGCAATGTGTATTCAAAATTGTTCTATGCACATGTCCTGTTCTTTAGCTAATCACAGACATGAAAACAGTTGAGGCACTCAACTGCATACAGTTTGCTAGAAGCTAGAAGCATTCTTCCATGTGATAAGATTATGTTAAAGCACACCTCAGTTATTAAATTCTTGTTTGTTTGTCTGGCAAGTATTCTCAGCCCTGTGACTTTGTTAATCCGACTTGGAATGTGATGATTATTATGAAATGCTTAAGCCCTGGCTGAAATGCAAGACAATCAAGCTGAGAGGAGTTGTAAGAAGCATAATCCAGTTCAGGTGACCCAAGGGGGGAAAAAAAAAATCAATGAGGGACACGAACACCATTCTTTAAACTTTGTTTATTGGTAGGTTAAAATGTAATGCCATACAGTTTTAACAATCACTTAAAAAAGAATTCGTATTTGCATAAAATGAAGCAAAACAGAAACATATGAAATCAAAATGCTATCTTGCTTCAAGTTTTCAAATCAGCACTTAAGGGTCCTGATCGGCATCTCTATGCATGGCAAGTATATTATATAAATATACTATAAGTGATCTCAAAACCACAATAAATATTAAGTAGATTTTTAGGCACACGGCATAAGAAAAACGCAGTCTGCATAATTCTTGAGAGTATGGAACCACTCCCTTCAGACATTTCCACACACCTATTTTACACAAAATATACAGCCACCACACGGAACCCTCAGTCACATCTGGACCTAACCTCTCCTCCAGCATCAGTGCCTTCTTACTCTTTGATACTATTGCTCTATGCAGCTATCATATAAGAAAATACTTTGCAGTTTTCTCCAACTAAGTGCCTAGGAAGGTTGCAATGCTACCAAAATTAAGTACAGACTATCTACAGAACGTACTCATGGGAATGTGCTGAGAGGCACCGGCTCACACAACTGTTCATGGTAATACTGGAACTTACTCTGAAGGCAAAATTATGAATTGTAAGATAGACCAGGGAGTTTTTAAAATTGCCAATGATATTGAATCCAGAAATTATTAGAAACTGAGGTAACACCTTTTTTTAAAGAGATAGAAATACTTGAAAATATGCCAAAGTGCTTTTTGTTTTTTAAAAAATCCTGGCAAAATATGACCTCAGTCAATGTAAGCTTTGTCTGCCATCATTTCTGTGCAACTGTAAACTGAGGATTGATGTTCTTGAACTGTCTTAAACTGTTTGGATTAAAGATCACAGCCGTGGACACCTGAGATCACCTTGTGATAAGTGAAGCCCAAGGCTTCTCATAGTAGAACCAATGCTCACCGATAAAAATTACCCAAACTCGACCTCTGCTTTCGTTCAGCTACAAGTCAGACTCTGGCATGTCTGGCATGTCCGCCATCAAATACCCAATCCCATAGCGTCCATTGGGAGCGGTATCCAGTGTCGGGGAACCACTTTGTTTTCGATAAATATTTTTACCAAAATTTGGAGATGACATTTCACTCGGTATCTTTCCGTGAATGAGGCTGGCGTCATCTCCTTCCAAGTTCACAGGTTCTTTCAGGACTCTTCCTCTCTTATAGGTCACGGAGGCCAAGTTACCAGAACTATCGTCTATGAGGTTGCAGCGACGAATGATGAACACCACGGGGACAGGAAGTATTGCCAGCACCATCAGGGAGAAACAGACAACCATCCCCCACATCGGGTAGCTCAGAAATTCTTCCGATGCCTGGGAAAGCCGGGGAGAGAAATTAAATGTCAGCAGTCTAAGTGCTCTTATGAAGGAGTTACATTGATCTTGGGTTTATACGTCAAATTTTGGGATGATTATATCGCTGTCTCTGACTGACAGTAAGTTATGGAAGTGACATTCAACAAATTCAATTATTAATTCCAATCATTCAAAATATGGTTAGAATTCTGCACATGCCATGTGAAGCTTGATAGATCCGAAGAATAAGATAAAGAAAAGGGGAGTCAGGAAAAGAAAGACACACACAGAGCAAGAGAGGGGGGAGGAGGGGGAGGGAGGAAGGGAGGGAGGGAGGGAGGGAGGGAGGATGATCCAACTTCCCAACATGAATGCAACTGCATCTGTATCTGAAACACCATCAAAAATTGAACGTAACTCAGCAAACCTCTCAGTCGCTGTTTTGTTGTATTTCATCACTAAACAATAGATATTTGCTGTGTGTATCATACTTTCTTTCAAAAATCTGCAAACCTAGACTTTGAAGCACATCTGGTCCCCCAGGTTTTGATAAGGATGACAGACTGGTCTGTGTTTCCATTGTGAATATTTTTTATTTTGTAGAATTACTGAACACAGAATACTTAAAGTAAGCACACTGATCTATAACAGCTAACACAGATCTCGTGCTTGAGTCAATGTGACTAGTTCTACCTCAAAACAGACGTTCCATAGTGACTGGTCATAGAAAACAATTGTAATAAATCCTTGATTCAGTTTATGCTTAAATTATGTCTCTATCACTAATATGTGTTTTAAGTGTTGGAAGTAGCTAAAACGTAATGAATTTTTATAGAAAAATATTTCTGGAGGTTTTCTGTTTCCAGGAGACAAAAAAGCTGTGCAACCACTGTTCTTTGGTGATGAGATGAAGAGATCTGGTTTAGTAGTAAGTTAAAGACTGATGGTCTCATTTGTTAAAGAAGTTCACAGTATATTATAAGCATTGCAGCAGTGGGAGGTATATATTATAAATCTTAGCATCCCCAAACCAAAACAGTACAGTCAAAAGCAAAAAAACAAAAACAAAAACAAAAACAAAAAAACCAAAATCTACAAAGCAAATAAAATAAAAGTAAAATACAAAGTGGTGGCATATTTTCACTTTAAAATAAGCCTTTCTTATTTTGTGTTTTACCTTCTCCTTGATCCATGCATTATATCCGGGAGGACTTAATCCCATATTCACAATGCTAGCTATTAGCAACGTTAGTAGCATTAGAGGAGAAATGTATTTCCACATATAATAGTAATATTTGCTTGGAGCAAATCCTAACATATCTGTGAGGTCTTCTATAAACCTGAGTAAAAAGAAAATATTTAATTATTCTTCCATCTTATTACACTCTCTTAATAACTGAACAGAAATCTATATTTAAACACTTTAGTGAGTTGTGTACTGATCACAGTTTCAAGGAAAAGAGGGATAGCTCTATGAACTAAGAGCCTACCATTGAAGCATGTGAGCCCAAGTTCGGATTCCAGCAACCCCATAAAAATCCAAGGCACAGGAAGAGGCATCTGTATTAGTTAGGGTTTTACTGCTGTGAACAGACACCATGACCAAGGCAAGTCTTATAAAGGACAACATTTAATTGGGGCTGGCTTACAGGTTCAGAGGTTCAGTCCATTATCATCAAGGCAGGAGCATGGCAGTCCATCCAGGAAGGCATGGTGCAGGAAGAGCTGAGAGTTCTACATCTTCATCCAAAGGCTGCTACTGGAAGACTGACTTCCAGGCAACTGGGGTGAGAGTCTTAAGCCCACACCCACTGTGACACACCTACTCCAACCAGATCACACCTATTCCAACCAGGCCACACCTCCAGATGGTGCCACTCCCTGGTCCAAGAATATACAAACTATTACAGCATCTAAACCTCAGTACTAGGGAAATGAAGACTAGCAAATTCCAGGGCCTTACTTATCACCTGGTCCAGCTGACACAGCAAGCCCTGGGATCAGAGAGACACCCTTTCCAGAATAAATAAGTAAGTAATAAGATGGATAGCAATAAAATAGGAGAACCCAATGTTAACCAGTGGCCCCCACAAACAGAAGAACAGACACAACTTCAATATATGTATACATACAACTATGCACAAATTCATAATAAAAGATTATTTATATATTGAATATTTACTTATCAAAATAAAACAAAGCTATTATTTGGTTAATGTAAACATTCTGCAAATTATTGAAGTATACTATGGAAGATTATTTTATAAGTGAAAAATGGTCTGTTCTGTTAATCATCTTCATTATCATTTTATATAAACAGTAATGATTCTGTGATATCATTAAACACCACCAATGGTTGTTTATATATTTTGGGAATTTTCACTTTTTTTTAGTAGTGTCATTCCTGAAAGAATGTTCCCGTTTTGTAATTCATTGACGTACCTCTCAAGTTCAGTCTTATTCTTCAAGTTCCTCCCCTGTATTTTGTGTTTCCAGGGAGTGTCACTTTATTTTGCCCTATAATTTCCCAGTGGCCATTGTCTGTGGCCATCTCCATTTTCTTCTTCACAAAGCCACCTATTTCCCTTACTCTTCACATGTTAGCCATAAAAGCAGAGTGGTGGTCAGGTTTATGTTTCAGGTTTTGTCTGGTTACTGTACCATCATTTATAGGGAAGAAAGTCATTAGGTATACAGCACCAATACCCTAACAGCATACAACCACTGCAAAGTAATGCAAACCTTCCTTTATGCTTAGCAAAAAGTGAATCTTGAGGCAACCAAGATGACTGAGTGGGTAAAGGACCTGGCCACCAATGGCCTGAATTAGGTCCCCAGAAACCACACAGTGGAAAGAGAGACCAAGTACTTGAAAGTGGTCCCCTTTGCTGTAATGAATTATAGAGATTAAAGAAAATGCCAAAACATGGCTGGTTGTTCTGTACTGCCCTCCCACACATACAGGACACCACATAGGTCTTGAGGTTGACAGTGGCTTTTTCTCAACATTTTATGACGATTCATGAAGGCATCTTCTTGCTAGAGGCTGTGAGTCTTCCATTTCACAATTATATACAATGAAAAAATAAAAACTAAAGAAAAATACAAACAACAAAGAACTATGCTGCTATCATTTCCAGATTTTTAGGATATTCCTTTTACATTTGCATTCAAATTTACTAATATTTGCTATGTTCTTATGCTTCAATATGTCCTTTTCCTGTGCTAAACTATTTGGTATCTCAAAAGTTTAGATTTTTAGGATACTTACTATTAATTATCTACCATCTTTCAACTGTATTAATGGAGATTCAGGTAAAAGTGCATGCGGTTACGGAGCTTATGAAATCACAGATCACTGGAGATAAACAAGCAGCACTCAAAGCTGTTCCATGATGCGAAAGGAAAACTAATTAAATGGGAGAATTCTTGCCTGGAATTTCTATTTCAGAACCTAAGATAAAATGTGACCTTTGAAAACAACATACGTTATTTCAAAATGACAATCCTGCCATCTCTTAACACACATCTTTCTCTCTCTGAGCTTCATTTGTATTTCAAGAAATACTATATCTACCTTGAAAGTACTGTTAAAATCCTAAATGACATAGGCAGAATATACTATTTCACGCCCCATAGGTATTCAACAAATGTAGCTCTTGTCAATATTACTTTTCCTTCTGTTGTTACTATTGTTTAGGAACACTACTATAAAAACTGATATCCTCTGACAAGCCTTTGGAAAAATAATGAACATTTAAATGCAAATCTAATTTGATAACCTATTGTTTGAGAGAGGAATCTCATAACAATACAGATTCTAGCACAATGAAATTTAGGAATCAGTGGCTTTTGTTTTCTTTGGGTTTTAATTAGGTATTTTCTTTATTTACATTTCAAATGTTATCCCCTTCCTGGTTTCCCCTTTGAAAGCCCCCATCTCCTCCCCAAGCTCACCAACCCACCCACTCTTGCTTCCCTCTCCTGGCATTCCCCTACACTGGGACATCCAGCCTTCACAGGGCCAAGGGCCTCTCCTCCCATTAATGTCCGACAAGACCATCCTCTGCTACGTATGCAGCTGGAGCCATGGTTCCCTCCATGTGTACTAGGCATATACTCAGAAGATGCTTCAATGTGTAATAAGGACACATGATCCACTAGGTTCATAGCAGCCTTATTTATAATAGCCAGAAGCTGGAAAGAACCAAGATGTCCCTCTACAGAGGAATGGATACAGAAAATGTGGTACCTTTACACAATAGAGTACTACTCAGCTATCAAAACAATGAATTCATGAAATTCTTAGGCAAATGGATAGAACTAGAAAATATCATCCTGAGTGAGGTAACCCAATCACAAAAGAACACACATGGTATGTACTTACTGATAAGTGTATACTAGCCCAGAAGGTCAGTGACTTTCTGATAACAAATTGAGAAATTTTTCTTTGGAATAAAGATCTAAAGTAGTGTTCTAGCTGAACACTTAGAACACTGTATCTTCCTACACTAGAAGAAACAATTTCCCATCTTAAAAGTATGTATAATCTTAGTCACTCAAGAATAATTTTTCATATACAATTTATTTTTTAAAAATATCTTAATTTCATAACAAAATTGAACTGAAGATGCTGAATACAATATATCTTTCTGACCCCAACTCATGAATCATGTTCCCCATTATCAACAACCTATATAGGAGTTGCATATATGTCAGAACTGATGAATCTTTATTGACATAACATTTTTATCTACTTCCCAGAGCTCATTTGAGAAGTAACTCATTCTGTGGGTTGAGACAAAGCCGTGTGTGTGTGTGTGTGTGTGTGTGTGTGTGTGTGTGTGTATCCATTATTATAACATCTGTCTAAACATCCCTTGAGCTCATCTATACATCTGTCCCTATATCCAACTGTTGTCAAAGGCTGCTCTTGATACTGTCTAAGGCTCTTGATACTGTCTAAATAGTCTACAATAAATTGGCATCTGACAAGATGCAGTATTATCAAATACAAATTCTGTCTTTTAGCAATGGTCATTTACATTTCCAACATTGTTCTCATGGCTTGGTAGGAATTTATCTAGGATTGAATCATATTTGATTCTCTAGATGGATGCTTTATTCATTCATCTGTTGAAAGACATCTTGACTGCAGCTCTTGCTCATTGTGTATAAAGCTGCTCTGAACATTCATGGAACAGGTTTTTTTTTTTTTTTTTAATCTGGAATATATTGTCAACTCCTTTTAGTAAATAACAAACTGTGCACCTGACATGTCATATGATACGTGTATCTTCATTTTATAAGTGTTTTCTAAAGTGTTTGAACTATTTCATAGCTCCATCATAGCTCCATCGGGCAATTAATGAATGTCCCTTTTAGTCTATATTCCCAGCAACATTTTGTGCTGTTGGTGTTCTGAATGTTTTCTATTCTGGTAAATGTATAAGGATACCTTACTACTATCTTAATTTGAGTTGAATTTTGTGGTATATATGTAAATATGCATGGTGTGCATGTATGCATGTATGTTTACACATCTGTATACACGTGTGTGTGTGTGTGTGTGTGTGTGTGTGTGTGTGTGTGGCCCCAGTGTTGACACTGTATATCTTCCTCAATCATGATATATTCATACAGTGTCTTTCACTAAACTTTATCTTTTTGGCTATTCAAGATCACTACCTCTCTTTGCTTTCTGAAGTGATTATAGAAAGGCCATCATGCCCAACCACATCTTTCACATGGGTTCTAGGGATGTGTACTTCAGTCTTCATGCTAGCTGTAAGTACTTTGCTCACTAAATCATATCCCCAGTCACCTTAGTCTCCATGCATATCCATGACCCAGAATGTTTTTCAACTGCCGTTAAAACATGAGGCTTTATTTACTTTTCATATTTCAATGGCTACTTTTGACACATGGAACATGATTATTAAATAAAATTTCCTATTCTTCTTAGCTTGTAGCTTTGAGCAGTAATAAGTATGATATGCTGAACTTTGTCAAAATACTCATTCAATAGCAGTAATGCAATTGATGTCACCTAAGAGGACTTGAGTCTTTATCCAATGTGCACTTTACATAAGACTCTCATCACTCAGTCTGTATGTCAGGTAGAGACAAACATTTTAACATTTAAAATGACTTATATTGAATATATATTTCAAAGATTGCTTTTCCACAGATATGCGTTTGATATTTCATTTCATATTAAGTTCATTCTTTTCACATAAAAAGTGTGTTATTGAAATTTAGATATATAGAAAATTCAGTTAATTACATTTGAAATTATTGTGCAGCAGATTACATATGTATTGCAAAATAAACCAGACCATTTTCCCAATTCTGTTTGATACTATAAACCATTAACATTCTCTGTATCT
>NC_034598.1:72086656-72140073 GCF_900095145.1 Mus pahari
TCTCTCTCTCTCTCTCCTCTCTCTCTCTGTGTGTGTGTCTCCCTCTCCACTTCTCATAATAATTGAACAAAGTAACTAAGACATAAGCTTTAGACAGAAGTGAGAAACCTGTCAAGCACACATCTGCTGCTAATCGGCTTATAATTGAGAAAGGTAACTCCTGATTCTCTTATTCCCACCCTTCCCCCACCCTCTGTATATGAGATGTGGTCAACAACAACAAGCCAAAGAAACTTAAGGTTCTTGTAATATATGAAATAACTATCAAGTGTGGAAGTCACTCTTTGATAATAAGAATCCAATGCTTGGAATTTTAGGCAACCTTACATTGTATTCAATTCTCAGCCCTCATGCACCGGGGTAGAACACCTCAGTAAACTCCCTTATGAACTATTTGACTAAGCTGAAGACTCATCTCTTTCCATTTTTCTTCCCTGTTAAATGAGATATTGATTGGACTTTTCATAATAGAGCTGACAAATAACTACTGGCAATCAAGTATACTCACTTATCTATACCATAAACGAAGCTCACAGCAATATTCTCCAAGATGACCACAATTAGCAGAGGCAATGTAGCAGAATAATCATCAAACATTGTCACGAAGTAATTTCCAGAGCGCTGCACAAATATCAAGCCAATACAAAATGCCAGGAGGCAACAGATAACTAAAGAAAGGAAATTAAAATAACAATTAGCCTCTCCTCAAAGCCCAGACTTTCTATCATTATAAAACGTTCCAATCAAATAACATTTTTTCAATTTTTCTAATTTTTGTACACACTAGCTTCTCTGACTCTATGGAAAATTACATGTTGGCAGTTGAGTCACACATAGTTAACCTCTACTAAATTTAATACTACATAACTCATACCTTTAATTCTAGGAAATCCCACCTACCAAGTGCAAATAATAACTGAAAGGAAACTGTATAAAAATTTTTAAATAAATTTTCACACTCTTTGTTTATTATTAATAAAAAAGTGACTTTCTGGGCAGAATGTACATTTATGAAGCTTCTGTAGTTTTCAAATTTCTATACAATTTTGAATTCATAATGAACATAGTGTGGTTTGTAATGAGATTACCAAACGTACATACTTTCATTTTTGATTGAAATATGATTATCAGTAAAGCATAACAGAGAGAAAATTCAATCAGAAAAAGCATCACCATCAATCCATATTTACATACTTATCTTGCCTAAACAGCTTGAGTGTGCAAGCTTGAGTGTGCAAAGTAAAGTGATGGGTATAGGCCTAAATATTCTGATTATCCAAGCAACAACAAGGAAGAACTATTTAAAACTTGTTTCCTGCTTAACATCTAAGAAACAGACTCACAAACTTAAGGACACTTGCCTTTAATATAAAAACTTACAGATACATTTGTAACCATAAGACTTTTCCACACAACTTAAAGCCATCATCTTAGGCTTCTTGGCACTTACGATAAATGAACAATGACTACATTACATGTCTCATTACCCTTCTAGCATACATGAATAAAATTAAAGCAGCAAGATATAGCTCTCTCTACTTCCTCTTTGTGGATCCAGATGTAAATTCTCAGCTGCTTGTCCAACTACCTGCTCCCTCAGTGTCTCTAACCCACTCAAATTGTCAAACCCAAATAAATTCTTTTTCCTCTATAAGTTATCTTGGACATGGTGTTTTATCAGAACAATCAACAATTAATCAATATAGGACAGAAGTACAAACTCCGTTTTGAAGAAGATAGAAGTATAAATATAACTTATATTAAGTGTGTATGTTGTCCTTAAAAAACTGATACACTGAAATAATTATACCTACTATTGTATTATTATAAATTATAATCTACTATCATATAGATATTAACAACATCCAAGAGATAACACAGTCCAATTGCAGTCTCTAATCTCTCACCCACATAAATGGGTTACATTGAAGTCAAGAGTAAAATCTCACCAGTGAGTATTTCCTTCCTCACTTTGAACGTATCCACAATAGGAGTGATGATCCCTTCAATCGTTCCAAACATGCTGCCGAGGCCGAGATTTATCAGCATGAGGAAAAACATCACTGACCAGAAAGGAGATGCAGGGAAATGTGTCATGGCCTCCGTAAAGGCAATGAAAGCCAAGCCAGTGCCCTGCACAGCCTGCGGAACACAGAAGAGAGCAGCACTAACCAAGAGCAAGATCAGGAGATGCTTCACTGATATCTTCTCATCAGTGAAGGTGGGGAAAACGCTATGTAATGGCCAAAGCTGCTGAAAAGACATATGCTAAGTCATGTGCTCATTGTCTGGACCCAGAAGAATGATATTGAGTAACCAAAGAGTAAATTACAGTTCAGCATTGCTGGACAAAATGTACAACTATGTAACACTGCTTGTTATTTCAAATGTCTTAGAATAACATAGTGCATTAATAAGTATGTGGTATTTTTAATTTTGTTAGGACTTAGGAATATAAATATTGATTTGCTGTAATAAAAAACAAACAAAATATATATGTATGTATGTATGTATGTATGTATGCAAATACTTCTGGTCTATGGAGTAGCTTGGTTAATTAAAATAAAGAAAACAGATAATGTGAGGAATAAAAAAGTAGATGTAAAGGAATGCAAAGAATAAAAGAATAAAAGAATGCAAATTTTCAACCATTAAAAAAAAAAAAGAATCTATTTCAGAGAAAAACAACACAAGAAACACATTTTTGGTCCCTTTTCCTTACCTGTGTTTTGCTTGTCTGTCTGGTTTTGGTTTTGCTTTCTTATTAGAAAGAGGTGAAAGAGTATGTATGGGGTTGGGTGGGTGGGAAGTGGGTAGCAGCTGGAAGAGCAAGGAGGGAAAGGTGTGATTAGAATGCACTGTGTGACAACACATCCTTTCCTCCTGCTGGGATGCCTTCTCCAGCCTGGAGAGGAGGCCTTTTGCCTTGTCTCATTCTATCTTGTTTTATCCAGTTTGGTTGGAGTCTCTTAGAGGCTGGCTGTTTTCTAAAGAGGAAATCTAAATGGGAGTGAATCTGGGGGAAAGGTGAGGTGAGGTGACTAGAGAGAGGGTGATGGGTGGGAGAGGTGGAGGGAGGGAAAACTGTGGTCAAGATATATTGTATGAGAGAATCTGTATTCAGCAAAAAATATTTTAGAATTAAAAAAAAACATATTGTCAATAAAATACCTATTTTATATGCATCTTATCTAAATCTAACATGCCTGTACTCTAACATTTAGAAAGACTTGGGATTAATGTGATAACATTCATAATCACTGAAACTGTTAGAAGAGTTAGGAGAAACACACCAATTATGGGTATATACAAAGACTTTCTAAATAGGACTCCATTTGCACACCAAATGATGCCAACATCTGAAAACATAGATATCATGAAGTTAAATTTCTATATAAGAAAATAAACAATCAAGTGATTAGATAAACTACAGATGAGAGACAGCTAGCTATGCAAATAACAGATGGTTAATATCCACAATATACAAAGACTGTTAGCTACTAAATGACAAGAGTGAAATAGCCCAAGAAATAAAGGGCTAATTAAATAAACATATTTCTTAAAAGATAAATTACAAATAAACATCTTCAAAGGACTCAGTTTTATTAGCCATCTAAGAAATGAAAATTAAAACTATATTGAGATACCCTCTGACTCAAGTCATTAAGAAATCACACACACACACACAAAAGACTGGTGAGATTGTGGAGAAAAGGAATTACATCCGCCATCAGTAGGAATGAAACTAGTTGAAACCACGTGGAAACCACTAAGAATGTTTCCACAAAAATGAAGCAGGTATACAGTAAAGTCTGGCTGTACCATGCTTGGTATTCACTCATAGAGCTCCAAGTCAACATATCACATGCATACTTGCACATTAGTTGTTGAAGAACTATTGACAACAGCTTAGTTATGGAACCAACCTAAGTGTCCATCAACAGTGGAATGGCAGATAATATGTCCTATCTATACATGATAGGATTGTTTTAGCCATAAAGAGCTGTCACACCTTTTAATCACACAAAGCAGATTAATTAGTTTTAGGAATGTTTTCTCCCATTCCTGAACCATATGTGTGTATGTGTGTGTGTGTGTTCGTGTGTGTGTGTACATACATATATACATATATGTGTGTGCGTGTTTGTGTGTGTATAGAGAAAAAAGTAGCCCATTTATTGATTGCATCTTTGAATCTTATTACTTAGTAGTTAACACTCTTCGCATATTTGTGAGTTATAATTACTTTGTTCTGTAGCACCCACACATACCACCATATATACATATATATTTATATTTATATATATGAAGTTTTATTTACATGAAAGAATAAGCAACATGGCCAGAGGAAAAAAAAATAGGAAGAAGACCTATGAAGAGGATTATGTATTGGAGGAATAAAACTCTCCAAAAAAAATGTTATGTATTGTGTAAAATTAATGTCCATTCATGGGGAAAAAATAAAATCTTAATGAAAAAAATGAGGCCATGGGCTAGTGAGGGAAATGTTTGCTACACAAATATGAGGATTTCAATACAGATCCTCAGTACCCTTGTATAAGTCAGGCCTTCTGCCATGTATCTATAGAACTGCTGCACAGGGGTCAGGGTTTGGTGACACACACAGACAAGAAAAGCAGATCTCTGAGGATCACAGTGACAAGTTTCAGACACACTGAGAGACCCAGTCTCAGGCCACAAAGAAGGAAAATGATGAATAATCACATCTGACAGAATGGGACCTCTCTACACATGCACAGAAGAGACAGGGCCCTCACATGCATACCCTAGCCTACATACACACAGTGACACATCTTATAAAAAATGTAGAACTCTAAGTCAGATGACTGTGTTGTTTTACTAATTCAGCACATGTCAGTTTTTTTTAATTATGAAAACCTAGAAATTATATTTTCTTTTACAATTCAAAGTTATCAAATTTACTTCTGCCTTTAAACGTAGTATGGGATCTCTATATTGTACTCCAGGAATAGTTAACTGTCCTACTCAAACTGACTAATGGCTAATTTTCTCTCTTCCTATTTGGCAATGTAAGCAAAAATTAGCAGCCAACAAAAGAACATTAATTGATTTTCCATAATTCTTTATTGATTAAAATAAATTATACTCTAAGAAAAAGATATAACCAGGATTTCTTTAACTGATCTGTTAAAAATAACCAAAATTATCATTCATTCGTCAAAATCCTGGGAACCAAAATTCAAATTCAGCACTAATTTTTTATAGCAAAATCTGTATCAGATTAGCCTTTATTCTGGAGTGGATATAAACTTATTTATGTTAAGACTGCATAGTAGTGTGACTGTTTTATAAAATAAAGAAAATCTTTGTAAGTAAACACACTCTATGAGATGCAGAGTTATCTGAGAATTTAGAAACTATCCCCAGGCCTTTTGCTATCCACTTTCCTGAAGAAAGCTTCAGATAAGGCATGCTTTAACTAACTGATAATTTTTTGACTGCTCAAACATGGCCTACTAACTTTATTTAGCTCATCCTCAATTTGACAGGCATTGAGATGAAGAACAGCAAACTCCTCCTCCTTCACTTTTTGAATGATGTCGTAAACTAAACGATAATCTTCTGCAGTGACAGCTGAGAGGTTGATGTGATGGGGAATGACATCCCAACTAATGTTTCCCATTTTCAAAAGTTTCAAGATCATCTCGGAGTTTCTGAAAAGTACAACAGATGGAGAATGAGCACCCGGCTTCTTTAATCCATATTTATAGAGAATTATGGGCTGAAATGCTAGTGGAAATTAATTATCCATACTGTGAAATGCATTTTTCATTTACGATATTGGCTTTGAACCCCAGAACTGCAAACACCACCAATGTTGCCAGGACTGAAGTGAAAAAGTTGATGAAAGACACTAAGACAGCATCGAAGTGGCAGTTGTTGTCTCTCTTGTTATAACTTGAAAATGCGATGACTCCACCAAATCCCAAACCCAATGCAAAGAAGACCTGGGTCGCTGCCTCTCTCCAAACCTTGGGCTCCAGCATCATTTCAAGCTGTTTGAAATTGAAGAGAACAGAAATCAATAATAAATTCCTAGTTTAAGAAATTTGCTTATGAGCTGGGCATTGGTGGCACACGCCTTTAATCCCAGCACTAGGGAGGCAGAGGCAGGTGGATTTCTGAGTTTGAAGCCAGTCTGGTCTACAAAGTGAGTTCCAGGACAGCCAGGGCTACACAGAGAAACCCTGTCTCAAAAAAAAAAAAAAAAAAAAAAAAGAAAGAAAAGAAATTTGCTTATATGGAATTATATCATTTTAATATAAATATATACACTTAAATGTTATAGAAAATGGTATAATAAGTAACTATAAATAACTATATTTTCTAGGATAGCAACTAAGAATGCAACAGGAAACAGTATCTATCAAGCCCTTACATAGAGAACTTCTACTTACAAAAAAACTTGTCAGCGTTTTCTGATAAATCATCACAGAAGAGAATGACAGAGAAATTACTAGTCTTTGATAATTTCCCATTATATATCTTTCTTTGTCTTTTCCAAAGCATAATAAACCAATTTCCAGGACAAGCTAAATAGTTACTTCACATCACTATTCTCTCAAATTTTGAATTTTCTGGTAAAAATCTGATAATGGAGCTGTGTAATTGGTAGGATCCGACTGCCGCTATAACTGTCAATTGGTGTTGTTCATTCATTTTGATGAGACTCATTTCTTTGAAAATAGAGGAAAGTCTATTGCATCATTAGTGCTCCGAATATATAACCAAGTTCCATAAGATCGTGTCTTACTTCTCTGAAAAATCATCAAATTTTTCCAGAATGAATTAAAATTGTTAAAGATGGGCTGGAGAGATGGCTCAGTGGTTAAGAACACTGACTGCTCTTCCAGAGGTCATGAGTTCAAATCCCAGCAACCACATGGTGGCTTATAATCATCTGTATTGAGATCTGACGCCCTCTTCTGGTGTGTCTGAAGATAACTACAGTGAACTTATATGTAATAAGTAAATAAATCTAAAAATAAAATAGTTAAAGAAAAAATTGACATTATCTATAGCTGACATGAACCTCAATAGATATTTGAATTCATTTCCAGTCACAAAACAGTGCTAAATTGATATTTGTATCTCTATCTAACATTAAGATCAAATTGTTTTTATTGAAGATAATGTCAAGGGACAATGCTAAGAATGTGAAATCTACCAAGTTTCAGATCATGCTGCCACTAAACAATTTAATGAAAGAGCAAGCCAAGCCAAATAGTAATCCTCTGGATTCAGCTTTTTTTCAATAGAAAGAGTAAAAACAAAACCATCTTCTTAGCATCAGCCAAATTCTAGCTGTCCAATATTGATAGTGTATATAAACTGTAACTGGCAAACACAGGTAAGCACTTTTCATGGGTTTTTTTTTTCTTGTTTAATATTCACAGAAGCCCGTGTAGTTATTAAATCTAATATCTGAGGCTTTGTAAAGAAAAGAAACCAGACAACAATACACAGCAGGTCAGAGGCAGCAATAAATAGTAATATATATGACCTCTAAAACTCCCACTTTTCCTCAGATATTGGGATGTGGTGCTTCAGTTGATTTTAATTAGCCTTAATTTTTAATTAGTTTTTTATACTTTATGAATAAAAATATACTGTCTGTATTCATAATTTAAGTAATTAACTAATATGCACACAAGTTCTTTGTGGAATATTTCTGTTGTTATTCAGTATCACTGTTACGCTTAATTCCAACTATATTGAACTGTCGATCATGTAATTACCACTAGGTGGCAGGAAAGAGACATTTCCAAAGATTTCATTTAGCCTGCATCCAAAGTGAATTTCCACTTGCTGTTTCTGGGTAGTTTGTGTGCTTAGTCACTTTCTTCCTTCTATAAACTATGCAAATTAAAAATAACATATAGCCAAGTGTGTAGCTCATGCCCACGATCCCAGAACCTAGGAGGCTGAAACAGGAGACCATAGGTTTGGGACCAGTCTGAACTAAGTTTGAGACTATCAATAATGACTGAAAACAAACAAAAAGTATGTTATACTTATTATAATTTTTACAGCATCACATGAAACCAGTGTTTCTCTACCTTCCTAATGCCGCGACCCTTTAATACAGTTTCTCATGTTGTAGTGACCCCCAACCATACAATTATTTTTGTTGCTACTTTACAACTGAAATTTTGCTACTGCTATGAATCATAATGTAAATATTTTTGAAGGTCGAAGTTTGTCAAAGAGGTTGTGATCCACAGGTTGAAAACCACTGCCCTTGACTAAACTAACACTAGTTCATCAGCGGTAACTGGAAAGCAAAGTGAAAAAGAAAAAGAAAGGAAGGAAGGGAGGGAGGGAGGGAGGGAGGGAGAGAGAGAGAGAGAGAGAGAGAGAGAGAGAGAGAGAGAGAGAGAGAGAGAGAGAGAGAGAGAGAGAGAGAGAGAGAGAGAGAGAGAGAGAGGAGAGGAGAGGAGAGGAGAGGAGAGGAGAGGAGAGGAGAGGAACTAGAATTTTAGCATGGATCCTTAGCCCAAACTAAAAATGTTGATTTATGCTGAAATTTTAAGTACTAAATCCATTTAAAGGCTATATCAGTTCTAACGTACATACGAAAATCAAACTGCAGAACTGTGATAACCAGTTATGGGCTCAGAAAGTCGTTTTCAGAAGTTTACCCAGAAGAATGAGTTGCATTGAACCCAGGCAACATTTTCTTCAATGCTCCGAATATAAATAGTTTGGGTTATTAAGTATGTAAGGCTTGAAGCAGATTTTAATTCTAAGGTGGCTGAAATTTATGAATTTAAAGTGGTGTTCACTGGAAGTTCTCAAGGGCACCAACTATTAAAGAGCACTTTTGAACTACAGAAGAAAACCAGACGCCCACATCAGCATTTTTGCTCCTACAAAATGAATACAAACTCAGAACCAGACATGCAAAGAACACAGCTTCTTTTACCTCCTAACAAGGCAGCTGACAAAGAATTCCACAGAAGCTAATCCCTTCTGCTTCCCAGTTTACAGGACCACCCCAGCTCCACATTCATCCTTTATATAACCTACAGTGTCTCAACTGTTTTAACTTCCTTACCAGAGTTTTAACGAGTTAATGATAAGCTGATACCTTAATTTGGTGAATCACAAAAACACATACACTCCCAAACCTATTTCTGTTTTCTGTTCGGTTAAAAATAACAAGACATGATTAAGTCTACAAGTTCTTTATGAGTAACCAGGGTCAAGAAACACAGTAATAAGAGTAGATCTAATCTATAGAATAGTCTCTATGAAGCTAATGAAAATTTTGCTGAAATATGTGTGTGTGTGTGTGTGTGTGTGTGTGTGTGTGTGTGTGTGTGTGTGTGTATAAAAATTCCCAAGTGTACCATTATAACTAAGACTCCAGAGTGGATGAAACATTCCCCAGAAAACACTACTCTATGAGACAAAATTCTGGGGAAAAGTCAGGTCATTCCCCAGAGTCTGTGGATTTCAGAGTATTGGTAACTCAGGAGATCAATATTTTCATAGTTCTTCTAGCAGGAAACTACTGCTGTTGATGTTTCAAATGATCAGTTAGTTACTTAAGTTGGATATGAACCCCTCAACTAGAGGGTGATGGGTAAATGTAGATCAAAGTTTCCCAAATTTATCAGTGTAAAAAAATCATAAGCTATTTCATAAGGAGAATGAATTTTTACATTGAAATAATGACAATCATACTCACGAACCAGAATGAGAGATTTTAAAAATTAGAAGGAGATCCAAATAAAGAAAATATCAAATAAAAAAAAATAAAAAAAAAGAAGGAGATCCAACTGGAAATACAAAAAAAGACACTTTTCTGGAGAGGTTAACATACTATATTTTAGAAATCTAATATATTGATGTTAAAACAATTGGGCCTTAAGCATAGCTATGGTGACATTTTTACAATAAACATAATGGAAAATAAAATTTACATACCTTAGGGGTGAACAT
The DNA here is from genome assembly GCF_900095145.1 of Mus pahari. NCBI lineage: Eukaryota > Metazoa > Chordata > Mammalia > Rodentia > Muridae > Mus > Mus pahari. Next base: position 72,096,647 of record NC_034598.1, read on the forward strand.
GTGTCGGATGCCATCAATTGAACCATTTAAAAGGAGAGATCTTATTAGGAAGCATATAAGTACCACGTAGGGGAACAGAGAGCTGAAATACATGATCTGCAAAGGCAAATGGCAATGGGTGAGACAAAGACTAGTGACCATTCTTAATAGTTAAAACTATACTCTTGATAGCCACTGTTTGTTTAACACTATTGGTGACAACTCCTAAAGTCCCTTTTTAAGAAGACTGCTCTGGATTCAGCCTTCTTTAAATCTCACTTGAGACATAAATAAAACTTTGTTTACACTGATTCATATTGTCGTATACCTTGATGGGACGTAGCATAATTCAATACATGTATAAAATGTTTAACAACAATGTTAAGATAATTAACATTTTGATGTGAATCTTAAAATTCTTCTCTCTCTCTCTCTCTCTCTCTCTCTCTCTCTCTCTCTCTGTGTGTGTGTGTGTGGGGGGGGTGTGTGCAGAATTTTAAAAATAAATAAAATGTTTACTATCTATTATGCTGCTTCAAGTAGCAGGACTGAATTCTGCTCAATGGCTGAATAGTATTTCATTGTGTGCCTGCACAGAGAAACACTGACTTACTTCTCCTTCAGTTAGTGCAAAAATAAGATGTAGGATGAATGGTGGTAATTGTTTGTAATGCATATTTAAAAGCAATATTTAGAAAAGAAATGTCATGAATTTCCTAACAAGTCCTGCTTAACGCTTCACACACATTTTGAGTGATGTTTCATGGTGTACCGGTAAAGCTCGCAATGTACTGAGTAATTTGTACACATAGCACTCACCAAATCCTTTCACCATTTGTTTCTGCAATGTTTGCGTCTGAGGAACTCGGGAAATTGCCATCCCCCAAGCATTTTACCCAGGCATTAACTATCTTCTTGAAATATCCACGTCGGGGTCTAATATGTCTAAAACTTTCCCACTGGAGAGGCAAATTTCTGAAATTCCCCTCCAAGCTGTGGCCCCTCTGTTTCAGAAAATGGCGCCAGTTGCTGAAGTCAAAGATTTTCCAAGACAATCTGCAATATGCTAGTGGTTTCCAAATCAGCATCCCAGCTGGGTTGTTTTCTGCTAAACCTAAGTGTTTCTAATCACATTGAACAAATTCTCATTGCTCCCTCATCCCTGCAAAGCTTTAACCTGATATGTTTTCTTGCTGCAGAGCCCAGGACCTCAAGCCCTTGCCTCCTAGTAGGCTCAGCATGATCAGCCACTGCCTGAAAGCAGACTGTCTGCTTCCCTTCTCCAGTCAAAACCATCTTCTCCCAGAAGTCATCCTGAATACCCCAAGACTTCTTTTTCCAAACTGAATCTACCATCTGCTGTCACTTTGGCCAAACTAGAGGTAATATCACCTTGGAGATATTACCATTAGGTACAGTTTTGTCTGTGGCGTTATATAGCTCTGCCAAAGTTACCTTCGATAGAGTTTTCTCACACTCTGTCCACCCAACTGTTATATAAGCTCTGTGAGAATGGAGACCACGCCTTTCTGGGTCACTACCAGATCTTAAACTCCTAAACCACTTGCAGACAGACAATATTTTAATAGAGTAAATCTATTTTCATTAGTAAAATCAGACATCATTCCAATAATTTTTGATGCATCTTAGATTGTCCTCTGCTATGATAACATGATTTTATTTCCTAATTTCTCTTTGTTAGGGCGCTTTCAGAAGTGGGAGTTACTGTTCTGTTTCTCTTTGATGACTAGGATACTTTCAATCTGCGAGGCCCCTGGGTCTCATTCGATGATAGTTCTCCACGATAGCTTTTGAGGCTACCAAAAGCGTGAAATCTTCTCTGCATATTTTTAAATCAAACTCAATTTGCTGCTTCCTGGCTGACTTGAAAGACTTTCCTGATTTTCAGTGGATTTCCTGCTCACCTTTCCTCCCTCTGATTCCCAGAGAGCCAACCTCCACAGCTCTTTTGCATGAAGTCATCTAGAAGTCCGATGTTAGTGTTTGCTGAATTGTTTAGAATCTTCAGATCCTTACAGTACTCTCTATATAACAGCCTATGGTTTGACCAGTGTCTGCAGACATTTCGATGTCCCTCAGCAACCAGGTCACAACTCTTGCTTTATCTTCCTCCCACTCCTCAGACTGGATATCAGAGTCACAGGGGAGCTTTTAGCATACTTTGGACTTGATGCATGCTGAATTCTGTGCCTAGAATGACCTGTCTCTGACCTTCTGGTAACTTTCCTCCGACAATATTAGCAATCACCCACTTTGTGAAACCTCCCAGACTCCAGGATCATTTCAGTAACTGCTTCATGCATATTCTCCTTGTCTATATTATTATATTTAGTACAGCAATTATCTGCCAGGCTCTTCACACTATGGGCTTTACAAGGACTGAGGCTGCTCAATTAATATCAGAATTCACTAGTGTACAACTTACAGAAGATCATCAACAATACTGTATATTAAAGAAATACTGAACTCAAAAATACTATAGATAAAACAAAAGAGAAACGTGTTATAGAAAGTTTGGGGTTCCTATTGTGTGCACATTCTCTAAAATATGGTATCTCTATTGTATAATATTTTAAAATTCTGTTCTTGGGGTTGGAGAGATGACACAATGGTTAAGAGCACTGACTGTTCTTCCAAAGATCCCGAGTTCAAATCCCAGCAACCACATGGTGGCTCACAACCATCTGTACTGGAATCTTATGCCCTCTTCTGGAGTGTCTGAAGACAGCTACAGTGTACTTACATAGTAAATAAATAAATCTTTAAAAAGCAATTCTATTCTTAATATTAGGTCCCAATTATTTCCATTTTTATTAGTTTAATATACATTCATTTCTTAAATACACTAACCTGAATTTAGTTTGTTCTTAAGGAAAAACTGAAATATTTCAAATTAAAATGTAAAAATGGTCAAGAATTCAAACAGATGAATACAATTAAGTATGCCAAACCTGTGACTGAATTCTTCTCTAAGCAGATAAAGGTTCATAGTTAATTTAAAATTCTAAGAGTTAAAGGAATGTGTTTTAATTAAGCACTAGGCAAAGTATCCACATTTTTCTTAAACACAAATTTACATTTTTACAAATAGCTATAACTTGTAGCAAAATCTTTTATGAAATTGCCAATAAATATTCAATTAAATCTGCCGGTATATACCACAGACACTTGTACATTGTCATCTGAAATAGCTTTATGGAATATTGCTACCTAAATCTCATCCATTTGTACATTGGTATTATATGCTGCTACTTGAAATTATTTCTGCAAATATATGGCTTGTGTCTGTCACTAAAATAGAAACTTCCTATGTCCAGGCTTTGTTTCTTGTTGTATTTCTCCAATTAAAACAATTTCTAGTAAAGAGCAAGTATTCAATACTTTTATAAAATAAATGGATAAATAGGCAGAATCCATAAGCATTGTACAATCTAAGTATAGATTTAGAATAGAGAAGTTATATATGTTTCTTTGCTAATTTTAAGCTTCTCAAGAGTTGTTAACCAAAACAACAATTTTTTTCACAGCAATTACACTAAATGAAAGATTAGTTTATCAAGCAAAATATTATTATACAGGATATTTTCATTTTGTTATACTACTGAAATTAGAAAATATATTAAAATCAATTGATTTTATCTTTATATTAAAATATTTATTATAAAGAAACATTTAGGAAAAAAATCTTACTTTTGAGGACTTGGTTGCCTGGCTTTAGTTCTGTCACTTCTTAAGTACTTAACTCTGGACAGTTAATTTACTTCTTCTGAACTTATAGACTTTGTTTAAATTAGAGATAAAACATGGAAGCCATTTGACAGAATAAAGAAAAAATATATGTAACATATTTAATAGACCAATACATCAATAATAAAGAAATGCAAAAAATGAACATCACCCTGGAGGTGAAACAAGTTGAGAGGATTTTTTTGTTTTGTTTTGTTTTCATTCTTCTAATATGGAGACAGGAATTCAATAAAATGTTGTAACAAGGGCACAAAGAGCTTCTAAACATAGCTAATGCAACAATATTTTGGTAAAATAACTAGATAGATGGAATTGCCCATGAGCCTTGTATAGACTAAGAAGTACATATTCTTAGAGCAGAAAAATGGGATATGCTCCTTTGTTTAATTTTAAGCCTCCTTAATGTTGTCAATCACAATAATTTTGAGATGTCTACTAAGGAGGAAAGCAAATTCACTGACACCAAGTGTCATGAAACATAAGAGATTGTCTTTATTTGAGGATTTATCTCACTCTTATTTACTCGACAGGTCATGGGTCCTGTTCTTTGTGACTGTGGTTGTTGACTGTGATCACAGAGCAACCATTTCTCTTCTCCATAGTAAAGGCAGGAAAATAAAAGCTATCAGAAATCAGTGATGCAGTTGCATAGGGGACCTATTGACGTGGCCAGAGAGATTACTAGCCTCCTACGCTTGTCCCTCAGGCTTCAGTTAGCATCCCTCCCTCCATGCCCTGTGTGTATTTGCATGTCTAAGAAACTATATAAAAAATTCTCATCTTTGGCAGGGACAATTTGCACAAGCCAGTGTCTAGCACTCCTCTATACCCAGTGCTTGCATAACTATTTCTCCAGACTCGTGCTTGGTTGTTCAATGTACATAGAGAACTTTACATTCATGCTTTACAATGCTCTTCTTATTATTCCATACTGAAGAACTGTGTTGATTTAAACACTACTAGCTTTTGGCCCACCTCGACTGTGAAATCATCTCTGGATGAGTATAAGCAGTTAGGTGGAAGTGACCCTGAATTTTATTAGAGCATCCTGTATAATATAACATGGCCTTGTTTCAAATTCTGCCACAATGTCACTCTCTCCCTAACTAAGGGCCTCTCTCTGAAATAGTAAATCACATGACCTACATAAGTTGTACCCCATTCTACTGATACATTTTTTATTACGTGATATTAAAGACAAGACGGGAATATCACTGAGAGTAAATTCCAAAGAGTCTCGTTATAGAAATTGTTAAATATTTGATACAACAGAGATGTCAATTAATTTGAATTAGCATACATTCTCTTTAACAACTGTAGCATCAACTTTGCATTTCATACATGTGTACAGTCACAACTTGTAAACATAGCATAGCAGAAACTAGTATATTTTTTTAAAAGAAGAAATTGTTCTTCTTTTAAAAGAACATAGATCCAGGAAACCTTAGCGAACTTGATCCATGACAGCTTTTCAATATATATGCCTGTCCAGAGGTGGATTTTCCTCTCACTAACATTACCTTAGATTATGGGCATGTGACTAGGTATGGTTTAAGAACTTCTTCATTTACTTATAATCTCACTTCAGTAACTCCCACATAGTCAAGGTACACTCAATCAAATTACTATCTAAAAATTACTAAGTCATTAACACTTAGCAAAAAATAATATAGCAGACACAGCAGGAAGAAGAGAGAGAGAGAGAGAGAGAGAGAGAGAGAGAGAGAGAGAGAGATGAGAACATGTCAACTGCGATTTACGGGCTAAAATGGCATTAATATTTCCTACTAAAATTAAATTAACAAGACACAAAGGTGAATTAGACCAACTTCTGTCTATTCTCATTCCCATTCCTGAGCTATCATTTGGAGGAAATAAATATCATACTAAGAAAAAGCATAGAGTGTCCCATCCCACAGCCTCTTCAATTGAGACAGAAGACAAAAGACATGATGACACATGGCTATTTTACTACTACATTGATGGTAGGAAGACCCCAGTTCAAGAAAAGCTGGGCTATATAAAAATACCTGTCTCAGAAAAAAAAAAAAAAAGAAAAGAAAGGAAAACGATAATACGAAAGAATCTTTCTCTTTTCTCTCTCTCTCTCTCTCTCTCTCTCTCTCTCTCTCTCTCTCTCTCTCTCTCTCCCTTCTCTTCTCCTTTCCACATGTATGTGCCTATTCGAGTCTTCAGACTGATTTCTCACGAACTTTAAGTATATTATCCAATTTCTCCACCCTCTTTCTAAAAATCAGTAAAGTGTCTCTGGAAGTAGTAACTGCATCTTAGAGCTTTTAGGATTATATATAAAATAGAAATCACTACAGTTCCCAGAACCAAAAACCATGGACTAAGCATCATTGCCTAACACTGGTTTTGCTCAAATCACCTGTGCTGATGTCAATTATTATTATTATTATTATTATTCAGCATGCTTTGTTGTCATTACTATTATTATCATTGATAATAGAGTACTCCGTCACTCTTTTTGACTGCTGCTAACCTACGATGCCTAGTTAGACTGAAAAGATAAATGAGTACAGCTACACTTTGAAAAAAAACTTTATTATACACACGGATGCACACATACACATACCATCAGGGGCCAGCAAGAAGAGCCAACACTGAATTCTTGCTATAAAGCAGATAAGACATGAAAAGGGTGTTAAAACAGTGGCAGGGATAAGAACAGGACTCTGAAGCTTTTGAAAACAAAAGAATGAATAGCAAGCGTGTCCCTGGTGCATCATTTGAAAATGAAAGCCGCAAACCATACAGACTTCACACTTCCACTGATGTCCTTTTCAACCACAGTGTTTGGAAATTTGCATTTGGGCAGGAGGGCATGCCCTTGTCACCTTTTATTTATTCCATGTTGCTGGTCTAAATTATTCTAACTACTTGAGGAAAACAAGAACTTTTAAAAAACATACAACGATTCATAATTTGAATATTCACTGAGCAATTACTTCTTAAAATGTACCTGAAAGAAGGAAATGATAAAAACTAAACAAACAGCAAAAAGCAACTTCTTCACTCCAGCAGTTTCCATGACTGCGCTGGATTGTACTCAGGGAACTAAAGCAGCAGATAATGAATAAGTAACACAATAAACATATAAATAAATAAATAAATAAATAAATAAATAAATAAATAAATGCTGGAATAAAACAAATATTATAAATGATATTAAATGTCACTCTAAAACACTTTAACTGCTACTTATGACTTTTTTTTAAGAGACTTTTTTTTAAAAGCATCACTTTTGGCCAATCTGTAGATGCCTAGACAAAGTAGTCAAACAATTTGTCATTTGAATTTGGGGGGTATAGCTGAAAGGGATTGACAGAACCCATAAATGGTGCTTAGAAGAATCAGAAGGGATTCTAACATACTAACTTTTCCAGAGGACTGGATGCCTTTGATCATGGCCAGACAAACCATGACCCAGGCAACCAGCAGGCAGACCGTCATCTTCCAGTTTAAGCCACCACTGTCAGAGATGGAAGTGGTGATATCCAGTGCTTCCCGGTACCAGTAATAGGTGGTGGCAGAACTTTGTTCACATTCTGGCTCAACATCTGTTGGGGGAAAAAAAAAAAAGACAAAATGCTTTCATTCAAACTATAGTACGGTAAAGCGTAATACTGGGTTGTGTCCCACAAGCCCATTAGCCAGTTCTTTGTACTATAACCAGTTTAAGCTTACAAATAAATGAGATTCAGATCATGGCTATTTTATTTGGCTGTGACAATTCCTGGCGGGTAACCCCTCATCTGCTCTTCTAACTGCTGGCCTGGCTACCTCCCCAGCAGTGTACCCTAGTTACTTGCGGTTTCTCCTGGCCATGTGCTCATGGCTCATGGCCGCTTCCTCCGCTCTCCCTTCATCTCGCCCCACCTCAGAGAGGTCACTCCAGACCCACCTACCTCTACTCCCTCCAGCAATTGGCTGTAGTCAGTTTTATTTAACCAATAGTTTTAAATCAAGCAACAAAGTTTACACAACAAAAACTTGTAAGTGTGAGAAGTCATTTGCAGGCCCAGACCTTTGGGTATAGAATTAAGCAACACATACAATGCAGAGCAGCAGACCAAAACCTCAAAGGTTCTTACCATTGCCTAGGAAAACATTCACCTCACAACTGCAATCCTGATTGCAATGAGCAGCAAAAAATTGCAACCTTTGTAATTTATTTTTTAAGGTTTAAAAAAAATGAAAACTACAAAATAGTAGTGCTAACTGCATTAGAGACAATAAATTCAGTTCAATCAGGATTTTGTTTCCCTTTTGTAGATTTTCATGAATATGAGGCTTACCTGGGGTATTTGGGACTTACAACAGGAAGCTTGCAAAATCGTTTAACCTAAAGCCCTAAAGCCTTAAGTGCATTAAATTCATCTGAAAAGAGTCAGTAAAATTAAATGATGTCTACTTGATCTCTCTGAAGTGGTCATTCCAAATGCTGACCACCTGTTAGGATCTTCCTTTCAAAGGTTTCGTATCCACCCACCACGGAATTTAAAAAGCAGAAAAGAAAGGTGTTTTTGGCTTTACTAATCTTTAAAATGTTAAATATAAGGAGACAATATATCATATGTCTTACAAGTATGAGATGTGTTTTTCACCAGGGGGCACTGATCCCAAGGAAGAGGCTGTTGAAAAGACTGAGAAAAGTAAAACAATGTCCAGCCAATGATGACATTGTAGTAGAGAGCCACAAAATAGCAGACCTGCAAAAGAAAAGAATGTGATTACATCATGCATCCTCTGTCACTCCCCTTAAAACCTCAAGGTGGAATTTACTCCACCTAACAATTTTTAAGTCTTCATCTTATTTTTTTATTTGTTTGTTTCTGAAAGACATGATTTTTTCTTTAGAACAATATTTCTGAGTTGAACTTTTAAAACACACTATGAAATGCAGTATCATCTGTAGTCATAGTTTGGCATAGTAAGTGCCCAAGGTCCCAAAAGTTTCTAAAACATGATTGCACAGATGAGTTTAGAGAGATGAAGATTACGTGAATTCAAACCAGCCCAGGTAAGAGCAAATGTCATGGGAAGAAACTTACTACACAGCTTGCGAATCCAATCCCACCCAGTTTAGGGCTTATGTAATTCCAAACCCCAATGCTGCCTCTCCGAATTCTTTGACCCACAGAAAGTTCCAGGAAAAAGAGTGGGATTCCTATCACCAGAAGTAGTATTAAATATGGCAAAAGATATGCACCTAGAGAGACAAGAACAAACAGAATGGGTCATATTTTCAGTAGTCATAGTAGAGTGTTCATTGACTGGAATCATTTCATAAAAGACACTATTTGGAGGTTTTTTTTTAATGATACAAATAGAAGTCTTTGAAGCAAACATAACTGACCTTTAAACTTCCATAATTTTGAATCCTGTATTGGACTGCACTAGGAAGTCCCCCAGGGCAGTTAGGTGACTCCATGGGTAACCCCATACTGCATGGGTCTTATGACCTAAGTTTGAGTCCTTGACCCCACAGTGGAAGAAGAAAACTGACTCCTGAAATCTCCTCTGAACTCTGTATGCATATTCCCCCAATACACATATACACCATAAACACACACACACACACACACACATACAAAATAATAGCAAAGTTTAAAAGTTTTAAATTGTAGTTCTTTGTAGAATAATTCTTATTAAAAGGTATTTATAAATAACCCAACGTTTTTTTTAAGTTATTTATGTATATGAGTACACTGTCACTGTCTTCAGACACACAAGAAGAGGGCATCAGATCCCATCACAGATGGTTGTAAGCCACCATGTGGTTGCTGGGAATTGAACTCAGGACTTCTGAAAGAGCAGTCAGTGCTCTTAACTGCTGAGCCACCTCTCCAGCACCAATAATTCAACATTTTGTTGAAAAGTTAATTAGTTTCATGGGAAAATAAAGAATCAGTTCTTTGAAATAGCTTTCCTTGTCAGTAGGCTTCATAAACTCAAACCTATCTTCACATGGTTTTTACAAAGTTATTTACTAAATACTAACCTAAACTATTTTAAGTCCTGCATTCCAAAAGCGTGGGTTGAGACCAATGGCATTTGACAGGATTAAATGTTTTTGTATTCTAAATAAAGTAATACCAAAGAAGAGCAAATACCTAGTCTGAAAGATAGAAAAACTAAAACAAATAATTTCTAACAAATGCAATAGGATTTGTTTTCATACATACCACACATAAAAAGTTCACTTTGGGAACCATATTCTTTTTGTTTCCAAAATTGAGAGGAAGCATGCACAGAGTGTTTAGGAGGCAAAACTAACATACATTGTATCTCTCATTAAAAGCATGTACTGTTCTATTTGTAGCAAAACAGCCACAGTTAAGAGAATAACTGGTTTTAATCAAAATTACATAAAAAACGAATGACATGCAAATCAATTGAATAGCTTGACAATGTCATTCTTAGATTTAATTGGTGAGAAAAAATTATGTATGTACAACTTGTATATGAGAACATTACAAATTAGTGTGAAATGACCTACATACTGGACATCATATACTCAGATTTCTAAGTTGGCAGCCTACCTCTGGATTCACTGACAAATGCACCCTGTCACAAAAGAGTAAGGTGGACAGAGACAAAGTAGGACACTGAATGTACTCCTTTCCTTTCCCTAGGTGCACAGGAATGTGCACTTGCACAAATGTCTTGTGGAATGCACAGCACACACACACACACACACACACACACACACACACAGGCACACACACGCACAACACACACATGCACATACGAGCACACACAAAATATATTGTGTTGCAATTGCTAATCCCATTTTACATGCATAGTGTGAAGAAATGAGCAAGATACAGAAAGTTCACATGGCTTGAAGCATAGAAAAGAGCCAGGTATATCTGTCAGAGTGACTGCACAATAAGAGGAATCCTCTGTATCCTAGACTTACTAAAGTTAGCCCTGTGCATTAAATGTGACATCTACATAAATCACCATATATATTAGACCTCTTTATTTTCCCCTCTTATTCAGAAAATGCTTCAAATGATTTATGAATAAGGGTTTTCGGTTGTTTTGTGCTTTTTAAAGAAACTCATCAACTTTCTAGAAAACTACGCTACACACTCTTTGTCCCTTTCCAATCCAGCCTGTGTCTCACGAGACATGCAATATTGTTCTCCGTTTTCATTTCTAGGCAAGAAATCAATAGTAGATAAAATGTCTTGACTGTTATTTTTATCAAGAGAATAGAGGGATTTGTCTTGCTAATAACTAATAACTATATGTCAACTCTGTAATAGCTCTCCATCAAGGTGGATGTTACGCTTAAAGGAATGAAACCTGACTGTAATGAAGCTGCCTTCATTCTTAGCAGAATGTCCAGTAAGGTGTAGAAAATAAAATGTCGCAAAATCAGAATTCACTTCTGCCAGTCTTTGCCAATGATTTCCATGTGATATTATCAGTTTCCTAGAGAATTACTGTTTTCTGAGCAATGAGTGGTATGTGACACACACACTTCATGTAAAGTTAAATTCTTAGCTTTCAGGCAGTTAAATAGCTTGCTTTCCCAAACCTTTTACTTTGTTCCTCATAGAATCATCCTACCATCTTTAATCACAACAATATCTTAGCACTTTATCTTAGCAACTAAGAAAAAGATGTACATGAATACTTCTATTCATTTGACATGATGTGTGTAGATTATAATTATAGTCAAATAAGACCATATGTATTTTCACCCAACCACAGACCCAATAAAATATCAGAATGATCCCTCTGAGATTTGATGATGAAATGTGTACCTTATATAATATGCAGGTTTGGGTTTGTTCATGTGTGGTCATGGCCATGAGGTCAATTTCAAGCATCTTTGTCTATCAAATGCAGCTTTATTTTCTTTTTTTGAAATCAAGTCTTTCACAGAGACTGGCACTTACTGTTCTGGTTTGACTGGCTAGCTGGCAAACACCAGGAATTCACAGGACTGCCTGCCATGAACATTAGAGTTACATTAGAGAACATTAGAGTGACATGCATGTCACTAGGCATGGCCTTCATGTAGATCCTGGGAATCAATACCCAGGTCCTCAAGCTTCCACACAGTGTATTTTTTTCTACTGAGCCATCTTCAGAGACCAGAATATATACTTTTACCCCTATATTACTTAATGAATACAAATTTCATATGCATATATTATAAAATTTTAAAACCATTTATCTTTCTTCATGTCCCTCCCTTGGGCTGGGAATTTAATCTATGGTTTTATGTGTGGTAGAAAAACATTTCACTCGACGAACCACATCTAGAGTTTCTTCAGCGATTTTGGTTGGTTGGTTGGTTGGTTGGTTGGTTGGTTGGTTTGGGTTTTTGGTTTCTTTGGGGGGGCGGTTGTACTACAGAGCTCTTAGGATTTCTCCCTTTGTGTTGACTTTATTTTCCCCCAGTGGATTTTTTGGACAGCATTTTTCTTTCAAAAATGTTGATAATTGTGTGCCTAAATTAGCATAATAAAGGTGTTGATAATGATGGAACTAGTTTTTGTTTAAAATTAAGAGTGTTCTCTTAAAAAAAAAGTATCTGTTGAAGCTGGGTTACAGAGATAGAATCAATGTGTAAAATCTCTAAGGACAAAGAATGACTGGCGCTATGATAATTATCTGGCTAAACCCCCTTCTCATGAGCTCTAAAGTGCTAGCCACAATTTAAAGTCCACAATCATTCTAAATTACATGTTAGTTCTGCATTTGGTAAAGAATGAGACAACTTAAAATTCAGAGGCTATAAGTCACAGAGAGACCATCTATGCTCCATCAGTGTTGATGGCTTTAGATTCTTATCAATACCAAAAGTCTGATATGCATAAAGAACATAACACATGCTTTTTTAAAATTCCTGTCAGTACTTCAGCAGTGTTTACAGTATCCAGGGACAAAGTTTGAGAATGTGTTACCTTAAGCAATCCCTGGGTATTTGTAGGATGCCAATCTGTTCCTATGGAAACTTCATCTGAACTCAGAGCTGGGCTGACTTCCCGCAAAATGTGTCTCCCTAGCTTTGTAATGGAATTCACGATTTCAGAAATAATAAGGGGGCAGTAGCAATAGGGGCTACCTGAAATAATGGATTGCCTTTTACTGGTGAACAATTCGTTAAAGCAAAAGAATGCTACTTACCACCACCATTCTTTTGGCAGAGGTATGGGAACCGCCACACATTCCCCAGACCTACAGAAAATCCAACTTGGGCCAGAATGTATTGCAGCTTACTGTTCCAAGCTGGCCTTTCATCATCAGCTTCAGATCCATCTTCAGCATCTGTATCTTTCTCTTCTTGAACATCGACGATTAGTTCACTCTTCTTAGAAACATCTTCCACTGAGTCTTCATTCGACAGGAGGTCTTTGACAGATTCAATGACATCATCATCCAAATCTCTCTTTACCACTTTGCTATTCTTAGGCATTGGAAATTAATCTTCTTAAAGACACCCTTGAGGCAAATATATATTTTAAATGTTATTTAACACAAAGTAAGTCTGAGAAGAATATCATATAAATCCTTGATTCAAGGTGAGAAACTATTATGGATCCTGGATCTGATCCCAATACTCTGTATATACCTATGAAATAAAAAAAAAATTGAAATGTGATTTTAATATCAGGAAATATAAACAATACTTCAAAATCCTTTCTTGTTTATTTTCTGATAAAGTCTCTTTCTAAGACTAAAAAACATGATTGATCTTGGTCATTCATAGTTTCATAGTTTCAAAAGTGTATTAATTAGTATGTGTATGAATTTCACACACATTTTATCTTTGTTAAATAATTCTTTGAAAAATATACTTTAATTCAAGATTTTTTCTTTTACATCTATTGTTTTCTCATTTATATATATATATATATATATATATATATATATATATATATATATATTTCAAGCCCACCTTATAAATCTGTCTTCAGTCATCTCCTCCAATGAATTATTACTTACAACGTGTATATTAATGTGCTTATTATTAACTGTGAACCTATCCTATAATTATAAGAAAGAAACATGGAGTGCCTACGTTTAAGGGATCTTCTATCAAATAAAGAGAAAAGTGTATTTTAAGTAAATAAACAACAGAATATTTAGATATGATTTTACCTACATGGTACAGACAATGAACTAAAACCCAATTACCTGTCTTGATCATTAATGCTCTAGACTGGTGTGAGATAGCTCTTTTCTAATCTATTTAAAGTTATTTTATCATTTACATTTTTTGAAGCAATAAATAACAAAATTCAGAACTTTGCCTGTTCAGCTTTGAAGAAAACTGCTCACATATCGTCACCCTTAAAGAGGTCAGCACTGTTTACATACAGATATGCTATGTGCATCTTTCTTCTGATTTTTCATGTACAAGGGATAGGAAATGTTGCATGTAGATTTAAACAGGAGTCCTGTCAAACTGCTTGGTGAGGTTAGGTGGTCTGTCATGAATGTCATAACTCCTGTCCCTTATGTTTGTATGCCTTTATTCCATTTCAGCACAACTGTAATGTCCGTTTCATCCAACATCCCTAATTGTTTAAACTGTAAATATTGGCTAACACTTAGTTGCTAACAGAAGACTAACAGAAGACTTGCTATTATGCTTACAAAACCTAAATTTTGCAAAGACCCTTTTTTCCAAAAAGAAAAAAAAAAAGTTTTCCAACCTCTCTTCTAAAACATAAACGTTAGTCTCAGAAGTAAATGTCCCTGGCCAACTTCAGTTATATTTTATTGTACAATAATGTTTACTTTATTAAAAATATATGCCAACGTAGAAAGCCTCCCTTATCTTCACAGATAAGTCATTATGATGAATGAAATAGTATTTTATAGACACAAGAGATAATTGGTTAGAGCTTGTGGAAGATGCAGAAGCACAAAGAGAAATCTAGAATGGAAGTATAAATGAGAGAGGCAGGTGCCAAGTAACAAAGGGATCACATTTACGCAAACACAAATTGCTTTGTCATAAATGTTAATGCTATTGGCAAATATCCCTTCCTGTCAGAAAAGGGAGGATTCCTGTGTAGCAGCAGATGAGGAGACTGGTCTACAGGATCGTGACATCTGGCCAAACAAAAGAGAAAACAAGGGCTCCCATAATAAAAAGTCATACAGAAGCTGGAACTTTAAAAGCAAATAAGATTTATAATTTGTAGAAATTGTGTACCGGTTAAAATTTAAAATAAGGTATCAAAATTGGGAAATAAAATGAGAAGATTGAGGCAGAAATAAACGTGTAAAAATGCTGTTGTTTCTTCATGCAAGAGGCACGATTGTTTATATAGGGCACTCATAATTTGAAAGAAAATACTGTCCTCAACTTCATCTCTTGGTGGCCTCATATGAATGTTTTTTTATTATTATTATAAAGGAATCTTATATAGACAGATTTGCCCATGTGAAGATACATATTTAGTGTCAAACACGTAAATCTAATTTATAAAATAGGCCTTTGGAGGGAAGGATCTGGGTGGGAGAAGGAGGGAGGGGAAAGGGGTACAGGATCAGGTATGGGGGGACAGGACAGGTGAGAAGCTACAGGGCCAGTAGAATGAATGGAAATATGCAGCCTTGGGTGGGGGAGACCCTCAGAAAGTACCAGAGACCCAGGAGGTGAGAGACTCTCAGGACTCAGTGGGAATGACCTCAGCTGAAATACCCAACAGTGGGGAGAAGGAACTCTGAGACCACCTCCAGTACGTAGACATGGCCTCAAGTGGAGGGATGGAGTCACTAATCCACAGTCACAATTTCTGACCCGGAATTGTTCCTATCTGTAAAATCAATCTTAGTGATAAAAGGCCTTTATTTAAAAATCTAAAACACTGATGCTTCTAGAAGAAAACAGGGAATGACCTTCAAGTTGCAGGCAAGAACTTCCTTAATACAACCTTAATAGCACAGGAAACAACATTTAATTAAGAAGTTACAATTAAAGTGTGACAATGGAAGAAAAAAACCACCATGACTGTCTTTGAAAAGGCTTCTCCATGGTTGTCCTATTTGATTATCTTCCTTATTTATGATGTGAATAAGGAGATACAACATCATCAGAAAATGGCTGGCTCCCGAAGTCCCAGCAAAGGTGTCATGGAGAGAACACAAGTGCTTCTGCAGTCATGGATGCTGCTATCTGACTCGCAGAGGCTCTCATTCTTCGTCCTTGCCACCTCATTGCCAAGCACCCTGTTGTGTCTACGAAGCCTGACATTGTGCCCGTAACTTTTTGTTGTTGTTCATGTGGTTCTTTGCCAGCGTCACTTCCCACAACCTGCAAACAAAAACTCTAAACGACACAGCACTTTTAAAGATCAAATTATTTTATCTTTCTCTTAATCTGTGAATAATACCCACTTGTAAAACATGTTGAGAGCTTCATGATTTAAATTTATATTCAAATTTTCCCATCACTAGATTTTTGAATTGAGTTAATCTTCCTCACATACAATTTGTCAAGTATAAAATTCCTTTGAAACACTTAAATTTTGACCTAAAACTTTTATAAACCAATACATATTTACAACACAACTGTTATATTTTCTTTGAGTTACAGAATGTATTGCCTCTTTTGGGTCTCTGTCTTCCCTCGTACATGTCGAAATTAGTTTGTCAAGGTCTACCAAATAACAAGAAGAACCTGTGAGAGAGGCCAGCTAGTGAACGCACTCTCCACTAAGCCTCATTAGCTTATTAGCTGAGTTTGTTATGAAAAACCCATATGGAAGAATAAGAGAACCAACTCTTGCTGGTTGTCCTCACCTACCCATGTAAGCAGTGATATGCGCGCGCGCACACACACACACACACACACACACACACACAGAGAGAGAGAGAGAGAGAGAGAGAGAAACAGAGAGAGAGAGAGAAAAACAGAGAGAGAGAGAGAGAGAGAGAGAGAGAGAAACAGAGAGAAAGAAATAGAGAGACAAAGTGAAACAGAGAGTGAACTTAAAAATAAAAAATTTTAAACATAACCACTTAACTAAAACCAAATTTACTGCTATTTTAAACAGTATCACATCAATTGCATAAATTCATTTGGTAACAATGGCAACAGAAAGCTTGGATTTTCCAGTTCATCATCTTGGCCTATCATTACTTTTACAAGACTATTCATCAATTTTTTTTCAGACAGTGTTTTATAAAATACCTTGATAAATGTATGCTAGTTACTTCCCATTTTTAAAGCATGTATTTTGTACTTAAGATAACACTAGAGCAAGCCTGTGAAAATTATTTTTAAGACTTGGATCTAGTATTTTTTAATATATTTTAATTGAAAGTGAACTGCAACAATTTTATGTCTCCATTTCTTTCCTCCAACCCCTCCCATGCCTGTCCCCTCTCAGATTGATAGAATAGCTTCTTTCTGTCCGATTGATATTTGTGAGTACGGGGGAGGAGGAGGGGTGCATGAGCTCATGCAAATATAAATACAGCCTTCTGAATTCATTTTTCTTTATTGTGACTATGGCTCCTATGCTGACCTCTGTGCTTGATAACCATGAAGGGGGTTCATGCCTGGAAGAGACTGGATTCTTCTTGTAGGAACCTGTAGTTCCTTGTCTACAGGTGGAACCCCACAAAATCTACTCACTTCTCTGTTAGCATGTCCATGGATATTGTCCTTGCTCCAGTCTTGTTTATGTAGCTACTTCTAGGAAAGAATGTTTCAGATGAGACTGCTCAGTACTCTGGCTCTTATAATATCTCTGCCCCCTTTTCTTGGCGTCCTCTGAACCAGAGATATGGGAACCAAGGTCTAGATCTATCACTTGGGACTGAACTCTCTTAGCAGTGCATTGTTTCCAGGCACAAGAAACTTCCTATCAAATGGTTAATCAGGATTGATCAAGTCATTCTCAAACCACTATAGATATCCATGTTACCATTGGTTTCCTCTCAGAGATTGAGCATGGGCCCCCAATGCTGAAGATACCACACACATAGGACACAGGATGCAGATGACTTGAGCTGTACCTCACTTGAAACCCTTTTCACTTGGGATTGAGTTCCCACAGTTTCAGAAATACTATGCTTGCCTGACTTAAGGGGAAGGTGATTGACAGTCCTACCCAGCTGTGGTACCTAGAAAGTGCAACAAGCAAAGATGCAAGTGTGCTGCTCACAAGTTGGCATAACTGAATGCAGTCTAGTTGAACTTAAGGCTTCTCAACAGGAGGGAAGTCATGCCCGGTACTGGCCAGCTTTCTGGGACTAGTGAGGCCATCAACTGTAGAGGAGAATCTAGTACGGCCACTTTGCTAGAACATAGTAATTCCTTACTACATTCTAAATTACATCCTTACACCCACAGATAAGTGTGGGTACCACATCTATCAAAGTAGCGTCTCCTCATAGCAAATTGTGATCATAATCACACAAACACATACAAGTGAATGTTTTACCACAGATATTTTTAAGAATGTGAGTCTGTAATGCTTGTCTTATATTTCGCTTTTATAGTTTTAATGCTTTTATAAAAAGGTTTTTGTGTCATGATTTTTCCCTTAGTTTCTGAAAGAAAATGTGTACAATCAGTTTTGTTTCTTTTTACGTGTTTGGCAGCATTCACCAACAAAGCCATCTGCAACTAAGTTTCTTTTCAGAAAATATATATTAATTTAGAAATTCAATTCATCTCTCTAATACACAACTACTTAAATTACTTCTTTGTTACCTTGCTTTTAGAAAGCAATCTTTTGCAAGAATGTTGTCCAATTCGCCAACTTTACTGGTATAAAGAAACTGCTGATATAATATAGGCTTTTTTAAAAGAAATTAATTATCCTTTTCTTTCATCTTTTTCATGAATTTGATATTAGATCTTCTCTATGTTTTTCTTCTTCTCCCCCCCCCTCCTCCTTCACAGGCCACACAAAAAATTTCTTTTCTTTAAAAAAAAAAAACAAAAAACAACAAAAAAAAACAAAAAACTTTATATTGGTTCACATCATGTACCCCCAGTTCTGTTCATCTCTTAGTCTTCTCATATTCATCCTTCTCTCTTGCAACATCGACCCAAAAATACAACACAACACACACACACACACACACACACACACACACACGGCATTTCATCATGTAAGCTGTAGTGTGTCACAGTGTGTCTCACAGTATATCCATTCTGCCCACACACTGTCCTTAGCAAAGGTTCATTGCAATGAGCCATTAGTCTGGTTAGTGGTCCCTGGCTTTTGTGACACTATCAATATTGGATCCTCACTGGCCTCCTCCTAGTTATCCTGTTGATGCCCTGTATCGTGGAGGTCCTGCAGCTTTGGATGAGTAGCACTGGCCCTTTCACATATCCCAATCATCTGCAGATAATATAGATTATGAAGTGAGACAACACAGAGCCCTAGATTTGGGCCTGCTAAGCAAGTCGGCATGCCGGCTTTCCCTTAGGACTGCTCACTACTCTGCCTAAGCAGTCATCAACAATAGGCAGGGTCAGCTCTCCTGCTCTCATGCCCTCTGGGATGGCTCACTGGTACCCATGCCTCCAGAGCCAGCTCTATTGTGTTGCCCAGGCAAGGTGCAGATACATTCTTAGCTGCATCCTTTTCCCCACAGAAAAGTGTGGGTACCACACATCATCCAAAGAGAATCCTAGGTATAAAGCCACTCTGACCACCAAGCTATTTATAAAGCTATGACAAACAAAGGACCGGTAGCTGCTCTGCCCCTGACAGATACAGGAACAATACCAATAACAAGGTGTCTGCTTATTGCCAGTGGGGCACACTAGTATTTTCATTGCAGACTTACATCAATACTTTCATCATCTTTGCCCCATATTTCAAGAGTTTTCAGCTCCAAACTATTATAACCACTCTAATATATTTTTTCTTTTTGCTTTCTTTTTTCTTTCTTTTTTCTTTCTTTCTTTCCTTTTCTTTCCTTTTTTCTTATGCAGTTCTGTGTGTCTTGTAGCTCACTTTCAGACCAGGCTCTCCTCAAACTCTGAAAATATGTTTTAATTAACATGTGTAATGAAAATATGCAGAGACATTGCAGGCAGAGAGACATGTTCATCTTATAGATATATCAAGGATAGCTCCTACAGGCTTCACTGCACTGACCTAATTACAATTTGATAGGCTACACTAATTTATAAACTGATAAATCCAGCACAAGGAATGCTTCTGACAGGCCAGCTAGAACCAGCTAAGCTTTGGCATTGGCAAAAGCTTTATGTTCATAATGCACTAAAACACCCATGAATCTAATTAGGAGATTTAAATTTAACATTAAATTTTACTGGCTAAATTATTCTTTACATACATAGTAATCTGATTATTGAATTTGAAATTCATCCTAGATTGAATTAAGTATATTTTCTAATTTTAACACATAGTATATAAACTACAAAAAAAAAAACTGTTAAGCCTTATTATAGTGCTTAGGATAAAAATGGCAGGCTTTGCTGTTTGCTTAAATATTTCAAAATAATTGCAAAAGGAAACATGAAAAATTTATGATACTGAAATAATGATGTTGACAAATAATAAAATATTTTATCTGTATAGAATTCAATCTAAAAATTTCTTTTGTAAATTATACCCCACTATATTTATAACTATTGCATTAAGTGAAAAGATAATCAAATGGCATAATATTAAAAGTTGAGAGGAGACACCCAGGATCATAGGATCAGAGGTGAAGAGGACACAACATCTGCCCCAACACCTGAAGTAACTGGGACCAGCAGGACCCAGGCACCCAGGAACTCCACCCTACCAGGAGTTCTTCCAGTTAGGGCTGGTGCCCTGAGCAGACCTTGGGCATGAACCCCAAAGCCAGTCCCACAAGACCTGGAAGAAGCTCTACTCCCAGATACTCGAACACACCCAGGATCACAGGATCACTGGATCCCAGAAGCTTGGTCATACCAGGATCTCAAGGTCCCAGAGGCAGTTTAAATTCCAAGAATTCTGACACACCCAAGATCTCAGGATCACGGGATCACAGGATCACAGGATCACAGAGACAGCTGAACTCTGAGGAGTTCTGACACCACCAGGATCACAGGAAGGACAAGTTCCAGTCATATAGCAAGGGCAGGCAGCACTAGAGATAATCAGATGGTGGGAGGCAAGCATAAGAACATAGACAACAGAAACCAAGGTTACTTGGCATCATCAGAACCCAGTTCTCTCGCCATAACAAGTTCTAGATACACACCATCACACTCTACCATGATGATGATAGAGGACTTTAAGAAGGATATAAATAACTCCCTTAAAAATACATAACACAGGTAAACAGCTAGAAGCCCTTAAAGAGGAAACACAAGAGTCGCTTAAAGAATTACAGGAAAACACAAACAGGTGAAGGAAATGAACAAAATCAACCAAGATCTAAATAAAAAGGGAAACAGAAACAATAAAGAAATCACAAAGACAGACAACCCTGGAGTTAGGAAACCTAGAAAAGAGATCAGGAGTCATAGATACAAGCATCACCAACAGAATACAAGAGATAGAAGAGAGAATCTCAGGTGCAGAAGATACCATAGAAAACATTGACACAACAGTCAAAGAAAATGCAAAAAGCAAAAATCTCCTAACCCAAAACATCCGGGAAATCCAGGAAACAATGAGAAGACCAAACCTAAGGATAAAAGGTATAGAAGAAAGCTAAGATTCCCATCTTAAAGGGCCAGTAAATATCTTCAACAAAATTATAGAAGAAAACTTCCCTAACCTAAAGAAAGAGATGCCCATGAACATACCAGAAGCCTACAGAACTCCAAATAGACTGGGCCAGAAAAGAAATTCCTCACATCACATAATAATCAAAACACTAAATGCACTAAACAAAGAAAGAATATTAAAAGCAGTAAGGGAAAAAAGGTCAAGTAACATATAAAGATTACACCAGACTTCTCAGCAGAGACTATGAAAGCTAGAAGATCCTGGGCAGATATTGTAAAGACCCTAAGAGAACACAAAGGCCAACCCAGGCTGCTATATCCAGCAAAACTCTCAATTACCACAGACAGAGAAAACAAGATATTCCATGACAATACCAAATTTACACAATATCTTTCCACAAATCCAGCCTGACAAAGGATAATAGATGGAAAACACCAACACAAGGAGGGAAACTACACCCTAGTAAAAAAAAAAAAAAAAGCAAGAAAGTTATCTTTCAACAAACCCAAAAGAAAATAGCCACACAAACATAAATCTAACAACAAAAATAACAGGAAATAACAATCACTTTTCTTTAATATCTCTTAACATCAATGAATTCAATTTCCCAATAAAAAGACATAGACTATCAGAATGGATATGTAAACAGGACCCAGCATTTTGTTGCATACAGGAAACACACCTCAGTGACAAAAACACTCACTAGCTCAGAGTAAAAGGTTAGGAAATAATTTTGAAAGCAAATGGTCCCAAGAAATAAACTGAAGTAGCCATTCTAATATAGAATAAAATCAACTTTCAATCAAAAGTTGTCAAAAAAGATAAGGTAGGACACTTTATAGAAAAAAATCTACCAAGATGAACTCTCAATTCTCAACATCTATGCTCCAAATGTAAGGGCACCACATTCATAAAAGAAACTTTACTAAAGCTCAAAGCACACATTAAATCCCACACAATAATAGTGGGAGACTTCAACACCCCACTCTCAGCAATGGACAGATCATGAACACAGAAGCTAAACAGACACACAGTGAAACTAACAGAAGTTATGAAACAAATGGATCTAACAGATATGTATAGAAAGAACATTTTATCCTAAAGCAAAAGAATATACCTTCTTCTCAGCACCTCACACTATGTTCTCCAAAACTGACCATACACAATGGAAGCTTAACAACACTCTACTCGGTGATAACTTGGTCAAGGAAGAAATAAAGAAAGAAATTAAAGGTTTGTTAGAATTTAGGAAAAATAAAGACATATCATACCAAAACCTATGGGACACTATGAAAGCAGTGGTTAGAGAAAAACTCATAGCTCTAAGTACCTCCAAGAAGCTGGAGAGAGCTTACACTAGGAGCTTAACAGTACACCTGAAAGCTCTAGAACAGAAAGAAAGAAAGGAGAGAGGGGGGGGGAGAAAGAAAGAAAGAAAGAAAGAAAGAAAGAAAGAAAGAAAGAAAGAAAGAAAGAAAGAAAGAAAGAAAGAAAGAAGTAGAAAATACATCCAAGAGGAGTAGACAGCAGGAAATAATCAAGCCCAGGGCAGAAGTCAACCAGATAGAAACAAAAAGAACTGTAAGAAAAACCAAGAGCTGGTTCTTTGAGAAAATCAACAAGATAGATGAACCCTTAGCCAGATTAACCAGAGGGCACAGAGACAGTATCCAAATTAATAAAATCAGAAATGAAAAGGAAGACATAACAATGAAATATGTCTTAAAATATTTATTCTGCCTGTTAAATATTAATAGTTGAAAATAACAAAAAAAGTTTAAGAGGAAATATATTTTATAAATGACTATCCAAAAATCATAATGTATACTTATTAAATATAGACTCTGACATACTCTATCAGAATAACTCAATATTAAAAGGCATTAACACCAAATACAGGTGAGATTGTAAAGAAATGACCATATGACATATTACAGGTAACAACATAAAATGATACATTTGATATGAACAAAACTATGCAATTATTTCTGAACCTAACAATACACTTCTTAGAGTGATCAGTGTCTGCATTCAGTTGTATATACTAGAGAAATAAAAACTTACAAAACTTAGGTAAAATGTTAATAGCAATCATTCACCTAGAGAGAACCCCAAAGCAGAAATCGCACAAGTATGCCTAAATGAGCGAATACTTAAACAAACAACTAAGGTCACACCATAAAATAGAGGTCGGAATTACCAGGGTAAGTGCTATTTCTGCCTAAAACAATTTGAATAAATATCAGGAAAATGATGCTAAATATAAAATGTCAAAAGTTAGTAGAAGTCAGCATATCACTAAAAGGCCATTGGGCAGGGCTTACACTAGAGTTGGGTTTGAACAATTGCATAAAGGATAAAAGAGAATTATGGAGTAGGAAGAATTAAACTGAATGGACAATGAAGAACAGAATATAGGAGGGGGCAGGAAAGGGATAAATAACATGAAAGACCTTTCAGAAAGGAAATATGGAGACCTACTACTATAAAAGCTTCACATATATAAATAAAAATATTTAGAATGGGATTACTCCACACAGAGTGACAGTGAAGTACTAAACACTGTCAACCAGAAAATGTGGTACATTTACACAATGGAATACAACAGAGCTATTAAAAACCACTACTTCATGAATTTTCCAGGCAAATGGATGGAACTAGAAAATATCATCCTGAGTGAGGTAACCCAGACCCAAAAGGACATACATGATATGTACTTGCTGACAAGTAGATATTAGTCCAAAAGCTCACAATACCCATGATACAAGTCACAGACCATATGAAGCTAAACAAGAAGAAAGGCCAAAGCATGGATACTTCAATTCCACTTAAAAGGGGGAGCAAAATAATCATCAGGGGGTAGAGAGAGGGAGGGACCTGGGTGGAAAGGGAAGGGGAAGGGAAAAAGGAGGGGCAGGATCAGATATAGAAAGGGACAGAAGTCAAGAGGGCCAGGAGAATGAATGAATAGAAATGTGTACCAGTAGGGCTGTGGTATAGGGAGGAACTGGGAAAAACCACTAGAAAGTCCCAGATGCAAGGGATGCAAGAGGCTTCCAGGACCCAGTGGTGATGTCATTAGCCAAAATACCCAACAGAGAAGAGATAGAATCTGAAGAGACCATCCCCAGTAGAAAGACATGACACCCAGTTTAGGGAAGGGGGCACCCACCCATATCAAAATCCAGAATTGTTCCTGTCTAAAGAAAACACAGGGAAAAAAAAAAAAACTGTGTTGGGATCCATCCATCCCATCCGCAGACACCAAACCCTAACACTATTGCTGATGCCAAGAACTTTTTGCAGACAGGAGCCTGGTATGGCTGTCCTCTGGGAGGCTCTGCCACCACCTGACTAAGATAGATGCAGACACTCATAGCCAACCATCAGACTGAGTCCCGGAGACCCCAATGGAAGAGTCAGAGGAAGAACTTAAGGAACTGAAGAAGATTGCAACCCCATAGGAATAACAACAATATCAAATAACCAGACCCCTTTATACACCCCTTTAGAGCTCTCAGGGACTAAATTACCAACCAAAGAGTATATATGAGTGGTTCCATGGCTCCAGCTTCATATGTAGCAGAGGATTGCCTTAACTGGCATCAATGGGAAGGGAGGCACTTCATTCTCTGAATGCTTGTTGCCCCAGAGAAGGGGGATGCTAGAGTGGTGAGACAAGAGTGGATGGATGGGTGAGTGGGGAGCACCCTCTTAGAGGCAGAGGTGATGGGGGAATGGGATGAGGGGTTTGCTGGGGAAAGCCCAGGAAGGGGAACAACATTTTTAATGTAAATAAATAAAATAAACAATAAAAAATATGGTTCTAGAAATCGGTTATTTCTTTGCAGTTGTTAGCCAGTGAGTTTCCATAGACCATCCTCCAACACTAAAAGCTATTATTGTTGCTCTAGATTACCATCCAGAACTTGCCAATTAAATCCTACTGCAGAAAGGATCAAATACTAGAATCATAGAACATGGCAAACTTAGTTTGGTATACACCTTAAAGCTTTATCCCTACTAGTCAGCTTTCATGGTTCTATAATAAGTAGTACTTACACTATCAAAGAAGAAAGCAATCCTTAGTCATGCCCATCTGTGAACCCTATTGGCTACAGAACAACAACCCTGCCAAGAAATGTCCTGGGGTGCAATCAATAGGGGCATGAATATCATGACAGCAAACAGCTGCTTTCTGGTTGGATTTACATTTCACTTCTGAAGAAGGAACCCATATCCAGCACCATTATCAAACCAAAAAACTATGGATATACTGCACATTGGCCCCAGAGGGGAACCTAATTGTATTACATTGCTAACAGGACATAATATTAGACTGACTCTTAATGACTCATGATTTATACAGCCCTCATGGGAGAAGCTTCTATTTGCAGGAGAGAAAGAGGGGGGGGAGAGGGGAGAGGGGAGAGGGGAGAGGGGAGAAGGGAGAGAATACATACACTGTATGCCGCCTCCCAAGACTAATGGATCATTATAGAAGAGTGTCTTTGTCAGAGTTTGTATTCCTGTACAAACATCATGACCAAGAAGCAAGTTGGGGAGAGAAGGATTTATTCAACTTACACTTCCTCATTGCTCTTCATCACCAAAGGAAGTCAGGACTGGAACTCAAGCAGGTCAGGAAACAGGAGCTGATGCTGAGGTCATGGAGGGATGTTACTTACTGGCTTGCTTCCCCTGACTTGCTCAATTTGCTTTCTTATAGAACCCAAAACTCCCAGCCCAGGAATGGCACCACCCACAATGGGCTCTCACCACTTGATCACTAATTGAGAAAATGCCCCACAGCCAGATCTTATGGAGGCATTTCCCCAACTGAAGCTCCTTTCTCTGTGATAACTCCAGCTGTGTCAAGTTGCCACAAAACCAGCCAGTACAAAGAGGGTTGAGAAAAGTATGAGTCGGAGACATTGGATGGCTGCAAGAAAACTTTGTCTTCTGGAAACAGGTGATCAAGAAGCCAAGAAATGTGAGATACCATGGAGGGGTGGGAGGGGGACTCTTACCAGCATAGAAGAGGGAGAAGAATTCCTAGTCAATGGCATAAACCAGTTCCTGAAGAAGATCATAGAAGAAGACATCTAGAAACTAAGGAAAGACATACCAAAACTGATATAAGAAGCACACAGTTCACCAAATAGCCAACACTAGAAAAGAAAATGCTGCCAGGTAGTAGTGGCACTTGGGAGGCAGAGGCAGGTGGATTTCTGAGTTCGAGACCAGCCTGGTCTACAGAGTGAGTTCCAGTATATTCAGGGCTATATAGAGAAACCCTGTCTCGAAAAACAAACAAACAAACAAAAACAACCAAACAAAATGATGTGGTATGCTACAATTAAAACATTAGGTATACTTAACAGAGAAAATTTATTGAAAACTACAAAAAAAGTTCAAAGTTCAAGCCATATATAAAGGAAAACACATCAGAACAGCTGATACTTCTTTAGAAACTTTGAAAGCAAGAAGAACCTGGAGTAATGCTTTTCACATCACAAAGGACAATGGCAGCCAGCCTGGACTTATATACCCAGCAAAGCTACATGACATACTTGAAAAAAAAAGTAAAAGAAAAAAGAAAAATTCTATGCACCCTGCAAAAGTGTATATTCAACAAACCAAACATAAAGAATACACAGGAAGCAATATGATAGGTTAAAGAGAGGAATTAACATAGCAGAAAGACGGTGGATAGAAATGTAAACATTAAGTAGAACTGAGAATACAAACAACACAAAAGTATATAAATAATTACAAATGAAAAGTTTAAATGGAGGGTAATACAAAACAATATTCCTAAATCAATGGAACAGAACCCTCTATCCTGAAAAATCATGGATACAATATGCCCAGGGGATTTTTGATAAAATATGAAGGTAATACCAATGGAAAAACTACAACTATTTTAATAAATTAATCCAGAAATAACTCAACATATTTAGTCAAAACTACAACTCTAAATGAACCAAGTCTAAAATAATACATAAAAGCTAACTCTACATGTTTTATGGCCTTGAATATAAAAATACATAACCAGGGGAAAATACCTTTAAGATCTAGAGCTAAGAGAAGAGATCTCAGATGTGACATCGAAAGCAAAGACACCAGAACAAAAAATTAACAAGCTATCTTTCAAGATATAAATCATTTTCCATTACAAAAAGACCTGTTAAGATGATAAAAAATAAACAATAAAATCATCAACAGCAACAAAGTATTCCAGAGATCAATAGCCTGTGTTATATTCACCCCAAAGGACACACCTACAACACAATCCCTGCACCTAAAGCTCAGCGAATATTGGAGGAGAGAGGGCAGAAAGGTTATATGAGTCAGAATATGAGAAAAGGTGCTGTTAGGTTGCATCTCCTAGAAACGAAGGGAAAACTAGATCATTATAGACAATATAGATGCCTAAACCACACAGAACAATGACACATGGGTGCAGAGCATGGGATATCTCAAGAGGGTCTCACCTTAAATCAAAGAACTACATAAAACTATGGCTTCAAGAGAGGGAAAATTAGTCTCTCCCAGGGATATACCCATCATTGGTTATATAATACAAAATGTGAGTCCCGAAATGATATACACACAGCCCACAGTAAATGAACTCGGTGAACTCTATTTATATTTGTATGTATTCATATAAAGTAATAGTAATCAAAAAGATGCCATCAGTCTGGGGAATGAAGACAGAATTTTGGAGAGGTTGGGCAAGACGCATTAAGGATAGGGAAGGGGAAAATGCTGTAATTACATTATTAATTAATTAAGAAAAGATAATAAACAAGCTGAAGATTAAGAGAAAAGGTACTGTCCTTTTAACTAAGTGGCAAAGCACTTGCCTAGTAAGAGCAAGGAACTGAATTTGGTCCCCACCAGCAAAAATGTCTGAAGATAACACAGTGAAAAATAGTCTACTACTTCGGGTATATAAAAGGTCCTTCAGCTGACTCATTAAAAATACAAAGTACAAAGTGGGCGAAGAACCTACTGGATCTTTCCACTGAATGTTACGTGGAGTGCAAACACATGAGCTAAAATTCAATGTTCACCTCAAATAGGGAAACAAAGCCACAAAGAAATGCCACTACATACCAGTCAGAAAGGTGAAATTCATTCCAAATCAAACATGGATCATTCATTTATGCTTAGTGAGAAGGTAGAATATGGCCAGTACTCCAGAAAATAGTTGGTCACCTTCCCTTAAGGAAACTTTTAAAATTGAGCATGCAATTACTATATAACTTAGCAATTACATTCTTAAGCACCTGCCCCAGATAAAGTAAAAGGTATGTTCCATAAAGACCTGTGCAGGAATCTCCCTAGCAAC
The DNA here is from genome assembly GCF_900095145.1 of Mus pahari. Classification (NCBI taxonomy): domain Eukaryota; kingdom Metazoa; phylum Chordata; class Mammalia; order Rodentia; family Muridae; genus Mus; species Mus pahari. The sequence continues at coordinate 72,125,459 of NC_034598.1, forward strand.
TTTGCTCACAATAGCTCCAGACTGGAAATAAGCCAGACAGCATCCTGTGAGTGAATGCTTAAACTCCAGTGCCCCCAAGCCATGGAACAACCTACTGGTACACATAAAGAATGAAGGGAGAACCAAGACAATTGTGTGTGTAGAAAGGCGATGTTTACAGCATGGTTTTATTACACAACATTTTTGAAATGGAATATAGTGACTTTCATCATGAAAAAAAGGGCTCAGGATTTTCTATGTGATGGCAGGGTTCTATAATATGATTACAGCAAGGGCAATATTTTGAGAATGATTTTATAGTATAATTTTTTAAGAGAAGTAAACAATGTTAAGAAAGTTTTGTTTTTGTTGTTGTTGTTGTTGTTGTTGTTGCTGTTGCTGCTGCTGCTGCTTTAACTCATAGACACATTCTGTCATTCTGTAACAACTACATGTGATTCAGTAAGTGTCTCAAAATTCAAGTCTTAGATCCATGAATGTTTTCGATTGTGTATTTGTTTTTATGTCACTATATACCTGATTAAATTCAACGACTCAACCACATCTACTCTAAATGAAACTGTGAGGGAGATAGGAAATAAATTATAACTAAAATGTCTTCCTATACAATTTTATAAGAAAAATAAATAGGTCTTGTGGGCTTTTCCCCCACTGCTTTACCATGTCTACTTTTGTCTCCCTGTTTAGCTCATGCTTGGGCAGTCGTGTTGGTGGTTTTGTGGATGTAGCTTCTGACATTACCAGTAGAAACTGTCTCAGAGCAAACTCCCTAATCCTCTGACCGTTACAGTTTTTCTATTCCTTCTTCCTCCAGGTTCTTTAAGCCTGAGGTAGGAGTGTTTTGTAGATGTTGCCACTGGGACTGGGCTGAGAGTGGAGCAGAAGAAGCAGTCTTACACAGGGAAGATCTCACCAGTTGGTTATCTAATACCAAATGATGAATCCTGAAAACATACATACAGGTAACACTGTACAGGCTGATACGTATACGTGTATGTATATAACAGCAACCAATTAAAAAAATAACAACAAGACCATGAATTTGAATGAGAACAAAGACATCTTCATGGGAGAGTTTGGAAGAAGGGAAAGGAAGAGGAAAATGGTGTAATTTGAAGATGATGAAAAATTATTAAAAGAGTAAATTATTTGCAAATTTGGAAACAACAATAACAAGGCTAAATATTCTGTGACTTTTACACTTCATTAAGTTGATTGCTTAGACTGATGCCTGAATATTATTCTCCCTGGAGTCCCTCCTTACATCTTTCATTTTACAATTATTTCTTCTCTAACCTGTTTCTTTTCACACAACTCTTTAATTCTAGATCTGCATTTCCTTTGCTTTTGATGTTAAAAATCAACACTTTTGTTCTTAACAGAGTAGACTTATTGTAATAACTATACAATAGTCCTCGTGGTTATAGACATATGTTGTATCTGATCATTTACATGAGAAGATTCCAATAAATCATTCTGCGTATCTTGCACTTGTGAACCTATAGAATAATTTCCTGGAAGGGAAACTGATTGATCAAAACTAATTTTGTACTTCTGATAAACATCACCAAGGAGGTCGTTATAAAACTTTCTCAGTTTCTACAACAACACGAGACATCCAAGTAGGATTGTGTCTTCTTACGCTCTCTGAGCCACCTTTGTGATCGTTTCCAGTCTGATGCATGAGAAAGCTTCCAGGGTGAACACTCTACTCAGAGGTAACATTCAGTCATACTCAGAGGGCAGATTTTTGCATTGATATAAAATACCATAACTGGCCATCAAGGCTAAAATAGTTCTCTTCTGTGTTAAGTAATACTGTTCATTAAATGCTATCCTCCAACCCTATTGTAAGAGTTGCTAATTTTCAAAGAAAATGGTAGCTACTGATCACAACTCACCTTTCAGCATAAAATGTTTAGCAGGAATTACTACATGCCAGCAAAGCAGTAATATTAATAATAAATTAAGACTAAATCAAAAAAATTCTGGCTGTGAAAACGCCCATAACTTTCATGCATCAGACTATGCCAAAGGATGTTTTTCAACAGTTCCATCTGCTCAGAAATCATGTAAAACCAAGTCTGCACATTAAGATATGATTATATCCAATCCTGAAGTGTTTAGTGATAAAAATTAACATAATCACTAAAAGTTGAGTGATGAAGAAGTGAAAGGGAAAGCCAAGAGATTTTAATAACCACTGAAGTCTCTTTCAGCTTTACTACCCTAAGGAAATGATGCTTTTAAACTGGCTTCATAGTAACTCCAGTGTTTAGAGAAGCATCAATGTATCTCCTATCCAGATTTTTTTGGAAGACTGAGAAACATTTTTTTCAACATGCACATGCTAAGACTGGGTAAGTATATGGTTATAACTGTAAAGTTCAAGTTGTAGTATCTATTTTGACTTATTTTTAGATGTTTCAATAATTTATAGAAAGGCATCCTGTCTTTATTTTGGTATCTCCAAAGAGCTAAAATCATCTAGTTTTAAAACTTCCTATTTACTGTTAACTATATGACAAAACACTTGTCTTCCAGAAACATATATGAATACCTTTAAAATACCATTAGAAGTCTCAACTTGGGTTATTTTATATTGAAATTATACAGTGATTCTTAAACCAACCAGGTAATGTGCAATAATATATCCTTTAATAATAAACACAGAGACACTTCCTTTCAAACTTTGTTAATTTATGTCTTCCAGCAACACAAAAGGAATGGACATCAAGTTTCACTTGGAGAAAAGTAGTTGGTAAGTTTAATTTTAAACTTGGTAAGGTAATATAAAATCATCTGAGTGTGTGGGAGAGAAATACACATACTGTAAATGAACAAACAAGAAATTTCATTTCGTCAAGTATTTATGAAGTGCCTTAAAAACTCCAGGGTGTACTACCATCTGGAAAAATGTAATCATGTCTGTATTTAAAAATTGAGACACTCGGGAGGTTGAAGCTTGTTGGGACTGCTCTGGTCCTGGCTTTTTCAGAAAGCTACTGAGCACAAGCAGTTATAAAATACCTTTCACAGAGAAGACTAAAAGGAGCCCAAATGGAGCAGTCAAAGGAAAGCCTTCATTCCTCTCATTTTTCTCAGCTCTGCATGGAAGAACTCAGACCTAGGAAAGGGTATACCTTTAAGGTCTGAGGAGACAAGGAGGGTGAACCAGAGGCAACTGCTGCAGTCTTATTTGCATAAGCACCCAAACACTTACAACCACGCTGGCCTCTAGGCCCCGCCCAGTCTTTACTCTAGCCTTTCTCCTCTAGGGTGGAGAATGAAAATGGAAAGAGCGAAGCCAGAACGCGACTGCTTCTTAGTTATGCTAATGAGCACATCTAATGACGTTTCTGGGCCGAAGGGAAAAGAACACCCACCCTTGGAGACTTGAAAGTGGGTGGGTCTCCCTTTGCTCCCCCACCAAGTACCCCTCTGAGATTCTGACCCATTCCTCTGCTGGAAGTTAAAAGTGCAGCGCTTTCGTTTCAGTGTGCTATATTCTATTTCTGCGCTATCACACCCAGAGTAGCCAAGTGGATCAACTACGTAGAAGGCAGAAGGATGCCTAGTCCCTCTCCATTCGTTCCTTAAGATCTCTGTGCCACCACCCTTTCCTCCTTCTCTGCCACCCATTCCGTTTCCAGGAGGTGAAGAGAAGTCCCAAACTGCGCTTTCTCCAGCAGCCACGTGCTGAGAGTACACCAAAAGGTCGGTTTTCGGACAGCCCATCACAGGATGTCTCAAGCGGGAGAGAATCAAATCCGGGTCACGTGAATACACTGCCTTGATAGTCTGTGTTGCTGCTGCAAATGATTCACAAGCCCTCCAGAAGGAGGCTGGCTGTCCTCCAGCCTCACCGCCCACTCGTAGGAATGTTGTATCCCAATTTTTCCCCGGGAGCGCATCTCTGCCCTGAAAGCAACTTTCCTCTCGGACTTGCCCTGTTGAACCCCGCCCTTCAACCCCCAACTTGATTTGGAAACCAGCCGGTCTCCACGGATGCACTAGGCAGTTTCCACCTAGTTTAGGAAGGATGGTCACACGTTTCGAACCACGTGCTTCTCCCCACAAGTGCCGCCTCGGACCCCCACCACCAGAACCCCAGTTTGCACAGGTGCAGGACGCAGAGCCAGAGAATAGCCCCAGAAACCAGCGTTACCCTTCCACGTTTCAACCGCCGTTCCTCCTCCCATCCCAGGATCCAGCCTGAGTCTAGAGCTCCATCCAAGCATCTTTCTTGGCGCCCGACTCCTTGGTGGCTAATGGAGAGCCCCACCCTACCCCCGGCGGTGCTCCAGTACCAGAATGAGACATTACCTCCGGTGCTTCTTGAGCTAGCACCTCTTACAGCTTCCAGGTTCCTAGGTCGAAAAAGGGTCGGATCCAGCTGATGGTGCGGGAGGCCGCAGAGGAGCCGTCTGGAGAACAGAAACAGCTTGCCAAGGACAGGCTTGGTTTCGGGAGTCGCTGTCCTGCAAGCTGGCACGGAGAAACTCGTGAGCGCCTATGTCTGCCAGGGATATTGCACGGGATGCTGGCGTGTGGTTCCTGGGGCGCCTGTGTATGTGTGTGTGTGTGCGCGGGCGTGCTATGTGAGTGTGTGTATGTGCATGTCTCTGTGTGTGCGTGCGTGAATGTGTGTGTGTGTGTGTGTTTGTGTGTGTGTGCTTGTGTATGTGTATGAGTGAGGGTGTGACGGAGGCTCCCACGTGCCCAACCCGCTAGAGCTGCGTCCCCCGACAGGCTGCGGGGGAGAGGGGGTGGCTGCGGGCGGGGACACGGCGCCAAGGATCGAGCCAGGTCTGCAGGCTGGGAGCCGCCTCTCCGCCCCACCACCCATGACGCAGAGGCCACTGCGGCTGCCCGCTGCGTCCTCCCAGCGCACAGAGCTAGGCCAGCGGCGGGATATTGGGTGGATCTGGGGAAGCCCCACGTAGAGCCAACAAAACAAGTTGAACACCCCCTCCGCACCACCTCCGCCATTCTAACATCTGTCTTCTAACCCACTCAGCTAAAAGGCAATGCTAACAACTGCAATGGTTCTGTTCTGCCACTTTGCTGTAATCTATAAGAAGTCTTGCCAGAGGTAAAGGATTCTAGGCTTTCTGTTCCCCCCTCATACCATCTATTTACATATTTTGTGAAAGAAAAGCATTTGATCTTTGCTTCTCAGCTGAGGCCCGACAGCCTCAAGGATCCTGTCCAGGTTGTGTAAAGTGGTATTAGGGAACTAATCCTCACTTTAGGTCTGTGCCTATGTAGCAGATTCTTGTTCAAAGGATCTCTACAAGCTAAAGACTGACTTACCTCTTCCAACAGTCAAAGCATGCTTTCAACAAAGCCACGTGGAGAATTCTTAAAATATGCGTGGATGAACACAAAGGTTTGCCTCTGTAAAAACTCACTGAACTCTTCCCTACGCAGGACAAGACATTAAATGTATGGTCGTTGACATTTCAAATTTTTCAAGGAAATGCAAAATGAACCTAGAACATATTATAGGAGGATGGGTTTCATTCTTCGGCAAGGTTTCATTCTTCGGCAAGGTACATTTCATCATTTTTAGATAATTAACATGTCAATAAATGTTATCGTTTGTAGGCCTTCCAAGGACTCTCTCAAGTTTTCTTTTTGGACATCAAGAACAAGCCATTATTAGGGACATCACTATATATTTTGTGACATGTTGCTGGTTACATGTACTTAGAGTAGAATTCAACTATCAGTGGAGTCGTCTAAGGGATATAGACTTCAGTATGTATAGTTCCCAAGGAAAAAATTCTTAGGTTTTAATTGTTTGTATCCAATTAAGATTAACTTTAGTAGTAAAGCCACTGTCAGAGATGTTCTCGCAAAGTGAGAAGTATCTTTGAAAGAAATCGCAAGAACCTAAATTTCAGGTCAGAACATTACTACTAATTCATTTTTTAAAAACCGAGAGATTTTTCCACCAGCCTGTCTTCAAATTCACCTAAAACAAAACAAAACAAAACAAAACAAAACAAAACAAAACAAAACAAAAAACCTAAATGTCAGAGTTAATCCCTGGGATGCCCCTTTTCTATCATGGCCGGTGCTTTTTCATTAAAAAATAAAATGAAGACATCTACAAGAAGCTTTTAGTGAAGATCTTAGGTCAGAATGTGGTTCTTCCCTCACATAGTAGAGGCAGACAAATGTTTGCTTAGACATATGCATGCATTGCTCTATAGGTTGAGACTGAAATCTTCATATTTCAGGTAAAGAATTTCAGAAAATGAAAAGCACTGTCCTCTAAAAACAAGATTAAATTTACCTGTGCAGGGAAAGTGATATGTTTGCTTCTGAGAATAGGTTCCTTGGAACCTATACACACATCCCTGAGACGATTCCACTGGTAATTAAACTCTACTTGAAATACATGTAACAAGCCAAATGCTATAAAATATATTGTCACGTCCCTAATAATGACTTGTTCTTGATGTCCATAAAGAAAACTTTGAGAACGTAACTGAAACACAGTGCTTTAGGCTAAGTGCCTGGGGGTTGTACCATATTTTCCTTAACCTCTTCAACTGAAGTTATATCTTCTGTCTTCTGAAGATCTGTCCTCAGCACATGCTTTGAAACATTTTATAAGATTTTAGTTAATTTACAGATTTTCTTAGTAAAAGGAAAGGGAAAAGTTTTTTTGTTTGTTTTGTTTTGTTTTTAAGAATCATATTTTATATATATATATATATATATATATATATATATATATATATATATATATATATATTCTAGCTGTCTTCAGACACACCAAAGAGGGCATAGGATCCCATTACAGATGGTTGTGAACCTCCATGTGGTTGCTGGGAATTGAACTCAGAACCTCTGGAAGGGCAGCCATCTCTCAGGCATCTCTCAGCCATCATCTCAGGATGGCTCTCTAAGGGAAAAGTGTTTTAAAAGAGTTAGTTACGTGAAAAATGAGAAGTGGAGTGAGAGTGGAAAGATTGCCCTCCTGGACACAGAGAACTACAGTCACAAGTAAAAACTATTCACATTTCCATTTTAACCACAATGCTTCCACAATTTAAAACTCAATTGCTAATATCTGTTATTCTAGCAATTACTGAGTGCTTTCTCTATCATTCTGTATAAAATGATGACATGGTAATAATGAGGAAGTACTACACAGGAAAACAAAAACAATGGGAAAAATATTTCAGCCCAAGGAAAGATTGGTTCCTCCGACCACACTCTATATAAAATAGTAGAAAGTATCAAATCTATAATAATTGTATTTACAGCACTTGAAAAATGTATGTGTCTCTTATGTAATAATCCTACATCTGCCCTAGAATGATTTATAAACATGCTTATAAATTCAGTTTTACTGCTCATTATTTACGATGGTGTTTTTCTCATATTGTGGATGTTTATGAACTAAAAACTATTGGAGTTTTTGACTTGTATTTTGTATCCTAATACTTTTTTCTTTTATTAAATTAAGTATGTTGACTTCAAAGTAATATACATATTCATTATACATATTAAATTGGTGTGCTAAAACAAAATCTTTTGCTTAAGGTTCTCCCAAACCTAGAATTGATATTTACTTATTCTTTGTTTTCCTTCAAGTTTAGTAGATGCAAATAGTAAGACAGAAGGTATTCCAGGTATATTAAAAGAACAGTGTACTTACTATCACATAAATACCTATGTGTGCTCTTATACAGATCCTTATGGACCACCATCAGGTCCTCTCTTCTTAATTACAATATTGATTCATTGGGAAGGACAGACATCTAGAATATTAAGCACCTTAAAAAAAATCCCTTGATAGTTCAACATTTCTTAACAAGAAGAATTAATACATTATAGCAATTGTACTTGGGGAATTGTTCAAAAATGACAATGACATTTAAGTTGTAAGTAAAATTACTTATGATAAACCATGTTGCATGAGGGTGCTACATACAAACAAAGGCAAAACTACTCAATATATATAAATAAGAAATAGAAGGGGGAGCCTATAGCGAAGGAGCCAGACCACAGTTTGAGACACAAGCAACCAAAATTCCCCTAAAATATCCCTGAGATTGTAATAGTAGATTGAGTTTTACCTTGCAACTAATAGTTTATGAATACTTCTCAGACTCAATTTTATGATTGTTTCCTTTTTTTTTTCTGGACAAGTAGAGATGATTATCTCATTTATCACTGTAGGAAAATCATTAAAATTCCAAATCACATGCAGGCAGTGATGGCACATGTCTTTGATCCCAGCACTCTGGAGGCAGAGACAAGCAGATCTCTGAGTTCAGGGCCAACCTAGTCTACAGAGAGAGTTCCAGGACAGCCTGGGGCTACTCAGAAAAACTCTGTCTCAAAAACTAAAATCCAACAAAAACAAAGTTTAAATCATACACAGATTCGGGAGAAATGTGCACCTTAGAATGATTTTAATTTATCCTTGATTTAATCAGAAAAAAAATGGAGCTTCATAAACATTTAAAGATAGATACTTAGTATAGAAAATATGACTATATATTATCTATATCAGTAATTTAATAATTACTTAATGTATTAATAATTTAATTTCAATAGAATCACGGTAAAAAAAAAAACAACAACATGGTTTAAAACTGTGATGATTAATGTTGTCAATGTGACAGAATTTAGAATCACTTGAGAATCTAGTCGTAAAGGTTGGGAGTTCTCTTAATTAAGTTAATTGAGTTAAACAAACATGCTCCTATTCTCTGACTGGGATCCTGGATTGTATAGGTGCAGAACAGGACCTGAACAGCAGCAGGTGTTCACAGCTCTCTGATCGTGGACGTGATGAGAAAGGGTGCTGCAAACTTCTGCCTAGTTGACTTCTCTCTCATGACAGACTATACCCCTGAACTAGGAACCAAAATGAACTCTTCTTCTAAATTTCTTTATTGAAGTATTTCAGCAAAGCACCTGGAAAAGAATGTTGTGTAGAATAAAAAATATTCACTGGCATCTTCAGATTGGAACAATGTAGCAAGTAAAGGGTCAAGGAAATTAAAGAAGCCACTGTTAACCTGAGTGACTCTCTTGAGAGTGGCTGCTTTCTGTTTATCATATTTTATTTTTATAATTTTCAATTATTTTTAACAGAGTCAATTTATTCTAGGTCACAAATATAAACATAACACAACTTGTTTAAGGAAGACATTCAAACGCATGCCTTGTTCCAGACTTTATACATTTCAGTAACTGTTTATGTGGTTAGAATGGTCTTGGTGAATCAGTGGAGATTCACTTGGTATAAAGATATCTTTCGAAGAGCATTCGTGTTTATGACAGTCATTAGAATCTAGTGGGAAGGAATTTTTTAAATAATATTTATTTTTATTTATTTTGCATCCTAATTACATCCCCCCTTCCTCTCCTCCCAGTCCCACTCTCTCACAGCTGTTTCCCCCCATCCCCATTCCTCTGCACCCAGTTCCTTCCCTCCCTCCATCCCTGATGTGTAGTGGTAGAGAATTAACCCAGCCTGATCTCCCAACAGGTTGCACGTGCACATCTGCTCAAGAGCTATCTGGATGCTCAATGAAAGACAGACAGACAGACAGACAGACAGACAGACAGACAGACAGACAGACACACGTGCACATGTGCGCACGCGCGCACACACACACACACACACACACACACCAGTTAATTTTGATATGCATTGGCTAGCTCAAAGGCTGACCACTTCTAATTTATTCTGCAGTTACCAAACACTCTACTCTGTTATTCCAGAGATAACATCCTTTAAAATATATATGACATCTTTGCTAACCCAGACCAAATCAGGGAAGTGGCCATTAGGGTCACTTAACCTAATTCTTTCATGGCTGGTCCATCCTACACCCATCTCATGGCAATTCTCCTCCTCCTCCTCCTTCTCCTCCTTCTCCTCTTCCTCCTCCTCCTTCTTTCTTCTTCTTCTTCTCCTGCTCCTTCTTCCTCTCTCTCTCTCCCCAACACACTCTCTCTCTCTCTCTCTCTCTCTCTCTCTCTCTCTCTCTCTCTCTCTCTCTCTCTCTCTCCTACCAAGCCCAGGAATCCTAAAAGTCCCTCTTCTGTCTGTTCTGCCCAGTCATTGGCTGCTGGAATCTTTATTTACCAATCAGAGCCTACTGGGGGCAGGGTCCCTCAGTGTCCAATGAGCATGAACTCATGAAAGCAGTTTTAAGGACCAAAATTAACATAACACAAGCATCATTTGGCCAAACTGACTTCATTTCTCCCTTTTTGTCCAATAAAAATGACTCTTTTCTCACAGACATAAATCCATAACAATCATATAAATTACAAACTATGATACACAATTAACATCTACTCCATCAACCTGTCAATTAAGTAAAGTACCATATCATCTATCCTAACATAAAGAGCTTGCAATTCTATACCTGAATTATGTTCTGATTTTAGCTTGCATTACCATCTGAAAACCATCCTTTCAAATATATATTATCTCTCTCAATGCTAGTCAACTTGAGTTTTGTTATGAAACTGTAACTGTCTTCAACCCTATCAAAAATCTGAGAACAAAATAAATGTAACCTGAATATATATGAAGCATAAAAAGATAGCTTCCAAAACTTAAACAAATTGTGGGAAAAGCTGACTACTTGAATAACACCTAATTTCTTATAAGTTTGGAGCATCTGTCTTCAGCCTTCTGGCCCAGAACCATCTGACAGTCCTTGAAATGAAGCATGACTATGAAGGACTAGCTGACTGTGTCTTGGCAGAGTTTAGCAGTCCTCTACTATACCACATCTGCTTGTCCTCTTTGGACAGTATTTTGTCTACAGATGAATAGGGCAATTTTTGTCCAGTGGCTACCTTGCCATTACTTGAGCAACTTCATGTGGTGGTTTTGATGATCAATTTCTTCTTTGAACCGTGTAGGGGGTACTGTCAGAAGCAGACATGTCTCTAGTCAAATTTTCTAATATAAATGAAATGATTAAATGGCACATTTTGTGTATTTCTGATGTTTTCGAAGATTTTCTATGTAAAGTGTATCTAAACTGTTAAACCTTAGCCACTCTAGACAATTCTATTTGAGTAATTTTGAAAATGCATTATTATAATTAAATCAGAATCTAATATAACCATGAGTTCACTATCTAGCCCTTAACTTGTGCTCCTTAATCATCCTGATAATAACAGCTATTAGAAGGATGGGACTGGGCTAGTGAGATGGCTCAGTGAATAAGAGAACCAACTGCTCTTCCAAAGGTCCAGAGTTCAAGTCCCAGCAACCATATGGTGGCTCACAACCATCTGTAACGAGATCTGATGCCCTCTTCTGGAGTGTCTGAAGACAGCTACAATGTACTTACATATAATAAATAAATAAATCGTTAAAAAAAAAAAGAAGGATGGAACCAATGCCTTGTTTTCTTGCATAGGCACAATGCCTATCTAAGAGTAACAATATTAATTTCAAATTGTGTATCAATATACAGATTTATACCAATGAAGACCTTAATTCTATATCAATATATAAATTCTGTACCAATGTAAGAAATTATAAGTTCAATTTTGCATCAGCTATAAAGATTTTTATCAGTGTAAGATTATGGCTACAGAATGCTTTGTTCAAGAATAAAATTAGTAATTAATCCCATCAATTTCCTTCCTGTTCAAAATTTTGACCACTCTCAAATTATCCCTTAAAATATATCTATAATTTATAAAATTACCATAACCAGACACCCAAACTCAAGGAACTGGGATGATGACTCTCCAGGGCTTCTTCCTGCCGAACAGAGGAGATGGGAAATTCTTTAAATTGGGGAGGGGTAGGAAATTAGAAAAATTCGTCAGATTTAAGTTATCTAGTCTCTGCATACTTAGAAAGCTCAGGGCTTACCTGAAATTTTGACTGGATCCATCTGAATGGTTGGATGAGGCTAGATCATGTGGAATCAGTAGCCATTCCTGAAGCTGTTCTGGAAGCAAGTCTCTGGACAGCATCAGGAAGCAGAGGGTTGGAACAGCAGGACATTTCAGGATCCCTGCCGATGACTCTTGTCAGAGCTGTACATTCTGCAATATATCAATCTCACAGCCAAAATGCTAAGGATGTTGAATATTTTTTCAAGTGCTTCTTGGCCATTAGAGATTCCTCGGTTTTAGATCTGTACCCAATTTTTTAGATTAATTTGTTTATTTGTTAATATCTAATTTCTTGAACTCTTTATATATTTTGGATATTAGCCCTCTGTCAGATGTAGAGTTGGTGAAGATCTTTTCCTAATCTCTTTTGTCCTCTATTACTATTATAAATTATTTTAATTATTTACATCCCAAATGTTGCCCCTCTCCTGGTTCCCCCTTGCAGAGTGCTTCCTCCATGCCTCATCTTTTTGCTCTCTGACAAGTTACCCCACCCCATGGTATCCCCCACCCTGAGGCACTACAGGACACATCTCCCACTGAGACCACACAAGGCAGTCCTCTGCTACATGTGTGCCAGGGGCCTTGGACCAGCCATGTATGCTCTCTGGCTGGTGGCTCGTCTCTGGGAGCTCCCAGAGTTTCAGGTTAGTTGACACAGTTCATCTTCCTATGGGGTTGCCGTCCCCTTTAGCTCCCTCAATCCTTCTCCTAACTCTTTCATAGGAGTCTTGACCTCAGTCCAATGACTGGCTGTAAGTATTTGCATCTGTCTTATTCAGCTCCTGGTAGAGCCTCACAGAGGACAGCCATACTCCTATCTGCAAGCTCAACATAGCATCAGTAACAGTATCAGTGGTTGGTGCCTGGGAGGGATCCCAAGTTGGATCATTTGTTCAGTCTCTGATCTATTTTTGTCCCTGCATTTCTTTTAGACAGAAGCACTTTGGGGTCAAACGTTTTGTAGGTGAGTTGGTGTCCCCATCCCTCCACTGGGATCCTGTCTGACTATTGTAGGTGGTCTCTTCAGGTTCTATATTCCCACTGTTGAACATTTTGGTTAAGGTCACCCACAGAGTCATGGAAGCCTCCACTACCCCAGATCTCTGGAACTTTCTAAAAGTTTCACACACTCCCCCATCCACACCAGCTGCATTTTTCCATTCATTTTTTCTAGTCCTATGGGTCTCTCTTCTGTCTCCTACCCATAACCGATCTTACCCATTTTTCCCTCCCCGCTTCTACCCAAATCCATCCCTCCCTCTGCCTCTCATGATTATTTTGTTCCCCTTCCAAGTGAGATTTGAGCATCCTCACTTAGGCCTTCATTCATGTTTAACTTCTGAGGGTCTGTGGGATGTATCATTGGTCTTCTGACTTTTTGTCTAATATCCACTTATCAGTGAGTACATACCATACAGGTCCTTTGGGGTCTGAGTTACCTCACTCAGGATAATATTTTCTAGTTCCATCCAGTTGCCTGCAAAATTCATGATGTCTTTTTGGCCTATGGATAGTGTCCTTTTATGTTACAGAATCTTTTCAGTTTCATGAGGTCCTATTTATTATTAATTGCCTGAGCTGTTGGTGTTCTGTTCAGGAATTTGTCCAGTGTGCCAATTTATTCAAGGTTATTTCCTACTTCCTTTTCTATGAGGTTTAGTGTGTGGGATTTTATATTGAGGTCTTGGATCCATTTGGACTTGAGTTTTATGCACGGTGATAGATATGGATCTATTTGCATTCTTCTACATGCAGACATCCAGTTACTCCAGCAATGTTTATTGAAAATGGTTATGCTTTTTTTCCCATTGTATGTTTTTGGCTTCTTTGTCAAAAATCAAGTGTCCATAGGTGTTTTCTGGGTCTCCAATTCCAATCTGTTTATCAAACTGTTTGCTTTTTTATGCCAATACCATGTGTTCTTTGTTACTATTGCTTTGTAGTCCAGCTTGGAATCAGGGATAGTGATACCTCAATACAAGATTGTTTTAAATATCCTGAGGGGTTTTTGTTGTTTTATCTTATTTTTTTTCCAAGACAAGGTTTCTCTGTGTAGCCCTGGCTGTCCTGGAACTCACTTTGTAGACCAGGCTGGCCTCGAACTGAGAAATCAGCCTGCCTCTGCCTCCCAAGTGCTGGGATTAAAGGCGTGTGCCACCACCGCCCGGCGTTTTTGTTGTTTTAAATGAGGTTGCATATTGTTCTTTTTAAGGTATCTATAAAGAATTGTGTTAGAATTTCAATGGAAATTGTGTTTAGTCTGCCAATTGTTTTGGTAGGATGGTCATTTTTACTGTTAATCTGACCAGTCCATCAGCATGGGAGATTGATCTTTCCATCTTCTGATAGCTCCTCCAATTTCTTTCTTCAAATATACAAAGTTCTTGTCATATAGGTCTTTTACTTGCTCAGTTAAAGTTCCTAAAAGGTATTTTATATTTTTTCTGACTATTCTGAAGAATGTTGCTTGATCCAGGATATTTGGTCACACTGTAAACTCTGAGATTATATTATTTATTGGGGGGGAAAAACCTAGTTGCTTTGTTGTTGTTCTTGTTTTGTTTTGTTTGTTTGTTTTTTATGCTAGATGCTAATTTGGCTGTGTTTATTTTACAAAGAGATACAAGTCCTTAAAGAAAAACGGGAGAATACTTCTAAAGATGTACAAGTCCTTAAAGAGAGAGAGGAGAACAGAAACA
>NC_034598.1:72143376-72150073 GCF_900095145.1 Mus pahari
GGATAGCATTTGAAATGTAAATAAAGAAAATAATAATAATTTAAAAAAGAGGAGAAAAAAAAGAAGCTATCATTGATTGGTTGTCTGAAACAATAAACATTCATTTCTTCCAATTCAAGAGGCTGAAATCTACAGCAAGGTGCTAAATGTGGAGTTTAGTGAGATGTTCTTCCAGGAATGCAAATACCAAACTTCTTGAAATATCCTTATATGGCTGAGAGAGGGAGGAAGCAGAGCAACCCCTCGACTCTCGTCCTACAAAGAACACTAGTCACATAGATGAGGGTTATATCCTCATGCTTCAACTGCCTAATTATGGATTACCACAAACCAACTTACATTTAGCCAGGCTTCCTGCCCAATTCACCACATCAAAACTTCAGTTGCTCACAAAAAAAGAACATTTATTCTTACTTTCTCTAGACTTCTGATGCTATACTTTGTTCTACTCTGTTTAGTGCCATGTGCCTTCTCACTGTGGGCAGTATCTAAAGGAGAAAACTTGATACAGTGCACATCTCTTGAGTTAACAAAAGGGAAGAAGAAGAACTCAAATTGAACCATGCAATAAGCATTTGTTGCTCTTACAGGTGAGCCAGGTTCAGCCTCAGCATCTGCACTGAGGCTAACAGACTGAAACGTGAATTCTGATGCTTTGTTCTGGCCACTGATGGCACTGAGTGCAAGTGGCATATGCCTATATTAAAAACAGAAATAAATAAAATCATGAAAATAAAATTTGTGACAGCCATGTCCTTACTTTGTGTATAGAAAATTCAAGACATTGTGGCATTTTTCTTTTTTCACTGGAAATGAGAATTCTATATAAATTTCTTCAACTTCTGGAATTTCTGTGCTATATTTTTTATTTATTCTTTAGAAAGAATCCAGTCTTGAAACTTCAGAGATATTTTCGCAGTTAAAAGAATACATGCTTCTGTAAAGGACCTGGATTCTGTTTTCAGCACCAATATCAAATAGTTTATAACTGTTTCGGGAAATAAAAAAGAAAGGCAAATTTGCATGCTACACCCAGATACTTGTAACTCCAGCTCCTGGGTATCAGACAATCCAGTATCCTCTTCTAGCACCCATGGGATTGCATTCACATGTACAAACTCACACACATGCACCTACATGCATTCATAACTAAAAATAAATGCAGTCATTTTTCATTATTTGTTAGGCTATTTAGTTACTTTATATCCAATATAGCTTCCTCTCGTTCCTGTACTCACCATCCCTACCACGCACAAATCTTATGCTCACCTATTACTTTGAAATATCATATTAAATACATCCAAAAAGTTATAGAATCAAAACTCATAGCTACTTTGGAAATCTTCTCTTTGTAACCATGTGTTCTTTAGATCTATTATCTATTTTGTAGATTATTGAAGCTATCAGATTTCGCAAACATTCTCTATTGTTTCTTTTTTCAAAAAACATTATTTATTTATTTATTTATTTATTTATTTAATGTAAGTGCACTGTCGCTGTCTTCAGACACACCAGAAGAGGGTATTAGATCCCACTACAGATAGTTGTTAGCCACCATGTGGTTGCTGGGAACTGAACTCAGTACCTCTGGAA
This sequence comes from Mus pahari, assembly GCF_900095145.1. Lineage (NCBI taxonomy): Eukaryota > Metazoa > Chordata > Mammalia > Rodentia > Muridae > Mus > Mus pahari. The sequence goes on from NC_034598.1 coordinate 72,144,970, forward strand.
GAGCAGTCAGTGCCCTTAACCACTGAGCAACCTCTACAGCCCCCTCTCTATTATTTCTAATTAGTTGCTATTTTCCTGGACTTTGGTAAGTATTAACACTATATTCATTACCTGATCCAAAATGAATGTCACAAGTATAGTTTTTGCTGTTGCCATTGTTTTGTGTTAGAATACTGCTTAGATCAATCAGTTTACACTGAGCCAGCTTTGTGACATATCAGACAGGCTTCAGATGGCTTCTGACTTTGAGGCACAGAATAAATGACCAGAGGCTGTATTGGACATGCCTATTAATCAATGAAAAGAGGCAAGGAAAAAGGCATAAGCCAACTCATGCAATTATCCTTAAGTCTGTTAAGAATGGGAAATGCTGTAATTTGGGAAGTATATATTCTGATTTGGGGTTTTGGTTTTGGGTTTGTTTTTTTTAAAAAAAACTTTCTGAATTTGCTAGTCAGCTTTAAGTCTTTTATATCCTCTTTAACTTTGTGAATTTTACATCTCTTGCTCTTATTAATATTGAACTGATGTTTCTGTGTTTCATTCTTCCTTGTATAAGCGGAGTAGCTCACCAATCACAGTGACATTGCTGTCAGTATCTTTCCTAGTGCCATTGCTCAATGTCATGACTTTTTCTCAAATGCTATTTCAGCTTTCTAAAGGTTGTTCATTGCCCTTACCTTGTGGCTTAAAGTTGAGCTGCTTTCAAATACACGTATTTCTAATCTATATGTCCCTGAACTCCCTGACATTTGATGGCCTGAGGCACTTGGATCTGAGAGAAGAGGACTGACTTGGACATCATACTAAGCCTTTATATTCTTGTATGCATACACACTCAAATTCCCACATTCAAATCATGTTTATTCGTATTTTACTAAAGACTTAATACTTGTTCTGTAACACAGAGTACATTTACGATGATATAAAAAGGGTTATCATGAAGAAACAAAATACATTCAAAGAAGGAAAATAATACTGTGTCTTCTTTCTCTGCATCTAGTTAGAATTCATCACCATCATTTCTTCTAAAAATTATTCTTTAGTTTTTCAGTATGCATTCAGAAACCCCTTTAGGTTTCATTTGATCATTGCAGTAAGATCCAAAAAAGAAGGTAATTGCCTGTGCTTATGTCATCATCTTACCCGGCAGCATTAACTGAATTATACATATAGAGTACCTTATATGATTTGAATAATGCAGAAATCACTCATGTAGAGAGGCAGTCTTTGGACTGATGCATAAGTATTTAAAATAGTCAATGATGTGTGTCACATAAGGGAAATGCATTGATGAACCTTCTGGTGCTAGAATAAAATTGAAGGCTTTCAGATAAACTCATTATATAAATATTTACTTTAAATATATATTTAGTTTAATTTAGTAGACTCTCATGAATTTTATATGAATATAGAAACCTAGAGAAATATAACCTCATCAATGAGCTAGATTTCACATCTGGAATTCTCAATATTCTTCCTCAAGCAAAATAATTCATTTCTGAAGAGAATGAATACTTCTAGGCATGCTACATGAGGATAAGAATGTCTCTTGCTACAACTGATTAGAAAGATTTATACCAAAGTAAGCAAAGGCAGTCTGAAAGACATTAAATTTTAGACTTTAGAAATTTTGACTTTGGAAAGAAAATAAAAATAATTTTCCAATTGTGGAGTAGAGACTGAAGAAATGACCATCTAGAAACTGACTCACCTGGGGATCCACCCTATTTACAATCACCAAACCCAGACATTGTTGTGGATGCCAACGAGTGCTTGCTGGCAGGAGCCTGATATAGCTGTCTCCTGAGAAGCTTTGCCAGTGCCTGACAAATACAGAGGTGGATGCTCACAGCCATCCATTGGACTGAGCATAGGATCCCCAATGAAGAAGCTAGAGAAAGGACCCAAGGAGCTGAAGGGGTTTGCAGCCCCATAGAAGGACCAACAATATGAACTAACCAGTACCCCCAGAGGTCCCACGGACTAAACCACCAACCAAAGAGCACACATGGTGGAACTCATGGCTCCAGCTGCATATGCAGCAGAGGATGGCCTAGTAGGACATGAATGGCAGGAGAGGACCTTTGTCCTTTGAATGCTCTATGTCCCAGTGTGGGGGAATGCCAGGGCCAGGAAGTAGGAATGGATGTGTTGGTGAGCAGGGGTAGGGAGAAGCAGGTAGGGGGAGGGTGTTTTTCACAGGGGAAAACAGGAAAGGGGATAACATTTAAAATGTAAATAAAGAGAATATCCAATAAGAAATAATTTTGCAACTCAGTAAGTAAAATAAAATACAAGATCATGACTATAAGATACAAGCCAATAATTATGAGAAAACAAACTGTACTTTCATATAATAAATACAAACTAATGATGTGATTGGAATACATTTCTTACAAACTACCACCATTTTGTAACCAGGAAAGAAGAAATTGATTTCAGTAAAATAAATTCTAGTAAGAGCACCACTTGAAATTGTCCTAATGTTGGAGTCCATCAAAAGACCCTCACTCAGAAAGGCCACAGAGACCACCATCTCCGCAAACTGCAAGAGGATTTTTTTTATTGATCCAACACATTGGGGACCCTCTTCAGAGCATGCAGGCCAGATAAGAGACACAGAACAAAGAATATACTTTTTATACTTTGTAAGGGGCAGATTTAGGCAATAAGGCTATCTGGTTTATTCTCATTGGTGTAGCAAGTAACCTTTTCAGGCATTTGTTGGTTTGCATAGGGTAACATTTAGCCTAGTGATTCAATTTGCCTGCCCTTATTGTGGGTTATTATGATTTGGTTAGCAAAGCAGCAGTACATTTTGAACTTATGGGTCAGCTATTAATGTCATAGCTATTAATGTCACAGGGAATTCTAGCAAGGTCAGGACAGTTTGTGTTTTTTCTCAGAATTCAGTGTAGGGCAGGGTAGGGGAATTTCTCTGGGAACTGCTAGTCTTGTTATGGTTATTTTTCTGAGAACAGTTCATTTTGTTTTGGCAGCTGTAGACTTCGTCATTTTGACCGCTATGTTTCTGAACGTCCCTTCAGAGGGGAAGGGGCTAGGTGGTCTTGAACTTATTTTGGATTCTACACTAAAAATTATTGTAAAAAATATGAATATATAAATAAATTATATAAATTTGAGAATTTTGTAGGTTGTATATGTGTGTACATATGAGTTTATCCATGTGCATATACACATCACTTTTTTTCTTCCATTCACATCTTAGTCTATAAGGCTTATGACACATTATAATGCCAGAAATATATATTAGTATATGAATTCAGGTCTAACAGAGAACCCTTAAATCTTGGTAATTCCCTAAGTAATGACAGAAGTCTTGATTCTCAAGTAGTTACTGTATAACTTGAGATAAGGACTGACCAATAGAAGGCTAAACTGTGATTACAAGCAACACTTTCTCCTTCTAAGCCTGAAAAGAACAGCTAGCAATTGAGTTTATAAATCGCTGTACTTGTATGCTAAGATTCTAGTAAAAGTCAAAACTGTAAGATTATGAGCCTCCAAGGTGAAAGTACCCATGTATCTAAAGACAACCACACCACAAGCCATAGAAACAGGAGTTCCTCTGCTTGGGGACCTGTAGGGCTTTATTCTCCGGATCCCATCTTCTCATTAGTCATTTATCCTTAAAATAAGCTGCTAAATGTATAAAGTTCCCCCTTCAGTTCTAAAACAATGAAACATAAGATAGGGTTACAGAAATCTTGTGTTAGTGACCAAGTTGGGCAGAAACTTAAAGGCCCACCCTTGGGAATTATGATACAAAGTGATGAATTTTGATGCAAGTATGTAACCACAACCATGCCATCATTCTGTGGTGGTATGAATAGGAATGCCCTTAAAAACTCCTATATTGAAATACATGGTCTTTAGGGAGTGGCACTATTAGGAAATGTGCCATTGTTGGAAGAAGTATGTCACTAAAGGTGGGCCTTGGTGTTTCAAAATCACAAGTTAGTTCCAGTTTCTGTCTCTTTTTGTTATCTGTGGATTGAGATGTAGAAGTTTGTAGAGAAATTTTAATCCAGCAACATGACTGTCCTGCCAAGGATCACATCCTAAAATACAATCTAGCTGGAATTCAGATGTGCCACATACCTTTCATCCCTTTGGCTAGAATACACACACACCCTTAGTACACACCATTGATCCTTCTGGCTGGAAGAGATAGAACTTTGGTGCACACCTTTAATCCCCAAAATCTAATTGAGGGGTAGACAAAGTAATGAATCAGAGAAAGATTTGACAGAATGAGTCAGAGGTAGGATGCACCCAGCTCTCATGAGAACAGACAGGGAAGAGAGGATACTAAAAGAACAGCGAGGGAGAGTTCAATTGAATTAAGTTCAGTTCAGTACTGTTCAGTCAAGTCCAGAGGCAGTCTTTCCAAGCAGAGCAATTCAGTCAGAAGCTAAGACAAGCCAACTGAATCAGTCACTTTGGAGAGCAGTTTGAGTCAGCACAGCTAAGTTGAACCAGCCAAAGTTCAGTAAGAGCTACAAATGCATACATACATACATACATACATACATACATACATACATACATACATAAAAATATTTGAGTTTATTCATCAGTTACTCTCAGAAGCTGTAACATTCTAGGCTTAGATTTGCAGATGGAGGCTGAAAGCTGAAGCCTTCAAGGTCTTGATTTGTAGAAGAATAGACTGTAAGGAGGTGGAAATCTCCAGGTCTAGGCCTAGGAATAGTTAGATAGAACTCAGCCCAAGCCACATATTTGTACATCTTAGGTATGGCTCTCAACTCATCCCTTCACCTGAGGAAATAAAAGTGATCTTTATATTTATACAAGCTTCAGCACCATGTGAGCCTTCATTCTAGCATGCTCCCTACCATGATGACAATGGTCTAAACTCCTGAAACTGTAAGAAATCAAAAACTAAATGCTTTTATTTACAAGAGTTGCCTTGGTCGTGGTGTGTCTTCACTGAAATCAATCACTGAGTAAGACACATTGCAAAAAGTTTGCTACTTTGCATTCCTAGTCACTATCTACACCAACCTACATAGGTAACCACTTTGCTGATTTTCTGAATACACATGTTTTTTTTTTT
>NC_034598.1:72150808-72172190 GCF_900095145.1 Mus pahari
AAAAAAAAAAAAAAAAAAAAAAAAATATATATATATATATATATATATATATATATATATATCTCCAAATCTCTCCTAGAGAGATGTCTGATCAGAGTATTAAAAATTTGAAGTATAAAGACATAAAAATTAGACAGTTGCAGGTACATAAGAGAAAGAAGTAACTATTTATTTCATATTCCTTCCCAACAGGTATCATGTGCTGAGTGCTAACATAAATTCACACCTCAGTGGTCTTCTTAGTGGCCTGAGAACAACTCTGGAAGATCAGAAACAATGAAATGTTAGAAGAGAGAAACACTGAGAAAAAAATTACAGAAGAATGTTGGATTAGATAAAGTTTCCAGGAAGACTATTAACTATTAACCAAAATCTGAGTGATTGAAATTTTGATGTTATCCTTCACTAATTAGAGAATTTAAAAAATAATGATGTCAGATCTAAAATCTGGAAGCATCAAATATTTAATAGCACACTTGCTTGAAATCATAAGAATTTTGCTCTAATACCTGAAAAAAAAAAAAACAATTCCCATTCAAAATATGTTTATCGCTCCTAGATTTTGTAAGAGGAAAAAGACTTACTCTGTAATAAGGAAAAAGTAATTTCAATTCTAAGTTAGGATATCATAGCACAATTACCATCATAAGAATCTGTCAAGTGATTTCTTAGAATTATTTTGTTTATTGTAGGAAATATAACCAAGATGAATTTATTTCCTTTGTAAACAATATATAAGAGTTTTAAATTTTACCTAAAAATATCACAATTTAATTTTCTTTACAGTTAAAGAGTTTCGAGTTTCATTGTGTATAAGCATCACATTCATTATCCACCCATCAGTTGAAGGACATTTATATTGTTCCTATTTCCTAGCATAGAGAGTAATATGGCAGTGATTATAGTTGAGGGATTATCTGTTAAATAGTATGTCTAATTTTGGGGACTGCAGAGGTGTGAGTAGGTACGTGTCTTAGTTAGTATTTTACTGCTGTGAACAGACACCATGACCAAAGCAAGTCTTATAAAAAAACAACATTTAATTGGGGCTGGCTTACAGGTTCAGAGGTTCAGTCCATTATCAAGGCAGGAGCCTGGCAGTATGTAGGCAGACATGGCACAGGCAGAGCTGAGAGTTCTATATCTTCATCCAAAGGCTGCTAGTGGAAGATTGACTTCCAGGCATCTAGGGTGAGGATTAAGCCCACACCCACAGTGACACAGCTACTCCAACCAGGTCACACCTATTCCAACAAGGCCACACCTCCAAATGGTGCCACTCCCTGGCCCAAGAATATACAAACCATCACAGTATGGCCTTCATAGACTCACATGTTTGACTGCTTAGCCATAAGGAGTGGCACTATTAGGGGGGAAAGCCTTCTTGGAGTAGAAGTGGCCTTGTTGGAGAAATTGTGTCACTGTGGGCTCAGGGTTTGAGATCTCCTATGCTCAAGGTATACTCATTGTGGCACAGTCTCCTTCTCCTGCCTACGGATCAAGATATGGAACCTTCAGCTATTTCTCTACCACCATGTCTTGCCTGTATGCTACCAGGCTCCCTGCCAAGATGAGGATGAACTAATCCTCTAAAAGTGTAAGCCTGCCCCTATTAAATGTTTTGTTTTGTAATAGTTGCTGTGGTCATAACGTCACTTCACAGCAACGAAACCATAACTAAGATAGGGGCATATGTTAAGAAGTGGTACAGCTGAATGATATAGCATAGTCATTTTTAGCTATTTTCAGAATTTTCAACACTGACTTTCATAGTGGCAGCATCAGTTTGCAATTCCATCAAGAGTCAATCAAAGTTCTCCTTTCCCCACATTCTCACAAGTATTTGATAAGTTATATTCTTTTTTATTATTATTATTTTCTTTATTTACATTTCAAATGCTATCCTGAAAGTTCCCTATCCCCCCCCCCCCGCCCCTGCTCCCCTACCCACCCACTCCCACTTCTTGGCCCTGGTCTTCCCCTGTGCTGGGTCATATAAAGTTTGCAAGACCAAGGGGCCTCTCTTCCTAATGATAGCCGATTAGGCCATCTTCTGCTACATATACATCTAGAGGGGGTACTGTTTAGTTCATATTGTTGTTCCACCTACAGGGTTGCATCCCCCTTCAGTTCCTTGGGTACTTTCTCTAGCTCCTCCATTGGGGGCTTAATCATAGTCAATTTGACTGTGCTAAAATGAGATTTTAATTTTATTTGTCTTCCCTGAAGAGGTAATGTTGACCACTTTTAAAGATATTGTTAACTCTTCCTTTAAGGACTCTCTTTTCAGATCCATAGCCCATTTTTAATTTGATCATTTGTTCGTTCTATTTTTTGAGTTATTTGTATCATTTGAGTATGAATCCTTTATTAGATATGTAGCTAGCAAAGATTCTTTTCTGCTCAGCTAGCTTCCTCTTTATTCACTGGATTGTGTCCTTTGCTATACAGGTTTTTGGTTTTATGAGGTCTTATTGTCAACTCTTTGCCTTAATCCTGGAAAGAACTGAATCCTATTCAAAAAGCCCTTCCCAGCACTTCTTTTTTAGGACATGAGGTCCTTGCATGCACAGATAAGCACTAGAGAAACCACAAGTTTGAGTTGTTTGTTTGCTTCTTCAAAGTTAAAAATGGCATCTGTTCACCTAGAAAACTGCAGTGGATGTTGTTGTGATTATACAAAGAGAAAGAGCTATAAGAATATGTTCTATCTGGGTGTGGGGGAAGGGGATACCTCAGCAGGCCCACGACAAGCATTCCTTCCCCCTGAGGGACCAGACAGAGATGGTATAGTATAGAATAGAGTTTATTTATGGCATGGGAAGGGGAGTTAAGAGAGTAGTAGAGGCAGAAAAAGGCAGAGAGATGGAGAGAGTAGAGAAGTAGAGGTTGGCCATGGCCAAGTGGAGAGAAGGGGTAATGGAATAGGGAGTGGAGGAGCAAGGGAGCAAGAGACAAGAGAGAAACAAGAGAGGCAAGAGAGCAAGAGAGGGAAGAGGGCTAAGCAGCCCTTTTTATAGGGCTAGGTCTATCTGGCTGTTGCCAGGTAACTGTGGAGAGGAGCATACCTGGCTGTTGCTGGGTATCTGTGAGGGTGGAGTCCAGAGAGAATACCAACACATGTTGTCTAACAACTTTCTGATTCTTTGCTATTCTATGGAACCATCCTTCACCTGAATACCACAAATTCCTGAGCATTATTTTTCAGTCATTAGAATTCTTATCACAAACCCTTCCTCCCTCAGCCTTTAACCTACTCATTCTTTCTCAGTCAATAGAACACATCTTTATTCTTATTACAAACACACAAACTCGGCCTAAATCGGCCCAGACTCTTAAGCACTGTTTCTCAGTCAATAGATCTTATTTTGTAAAAGGTCACAGATGATTTGCTAAAGAAATGTATTATGCCTAAAGCTTTGTTGAATAATTATCATATCAAAAAGTTTCCCAAAGTTTTTCTCAAGTGTGTAAGAAAAATAAGCCACTTGGTCAGACTATGGAAGTTAAGTCATAAGTTTTAATTTTTAACTTGCAGGATCATCTCCCTGCGGGTCATTACAATTGCAGGAACCCGCACATTAAGTCTTTATAGCAGATTTCCAGCAGTTTCTTCTATTTCTTTTTGCACGTTAGGCTTCACACTGAGAGCATTAATCCATTTTGAGTTGATTTTATGCATTGTAGTTGGTTGGTAGGAGTCCACTGCTGAACCCTGAGAGCAAGCTGAGAAACTCTGTCTGCTATCCTCTCAAGCTCACCAGCCTGCACTGGGAATATTCTGAACAACGAAATCGTGACATAAGTCATTTTCCAAATTCTGGCACCCAATGAAACCACCTTTCTGACATGGCCTGTAGGCCCAGGTACCTGGCCAGAGGCTTAGCTTTTAATCATCCCTGGGTACAGACCCACTCCTGGCTGACTTGTCATCATCCCTTACCTAAGGTCTACAAAACCTTCATGTCTTATTCTGAACATGTCACTTCCTCAGCTTTGTTCTTTGGGACATAGGATTTGGCCTGGGATCAGGGAGCATTGCCAAATAAAACTTATCTGCTTTCAACTGGATATGATCTGGCCTATATTTTTGTCACCAAGAGAGACAATACCTAATAGTGTGCATATTGTTCTTCTGCATGTGGGCATCCAGTTTTTCCATCTCTATATGCCCAAATTAACACATAAGAAAGTACATAAAGTGGTGCAACTCAAAAATTTGGGGCATAAGAGAAGAAATATTAGACTCATATCTAGTAGATGAAAGGGATAAAAAGAAGAGTAGAAATTAATGAAATACAAATAGTACAATAAAAACAATCAGTAAATCTGGGAGCAGATTCCTTGAGAAGATAAACAGATTGACTGGTCTTTGGCTCAATTCACCACAAAGAAACAAGGAAAAGATCCAAACATAGTATTAATTGAAGAAGAGAAGTATTACAACAGACAGCAAGGGAAATTAAAAACATACAAATAGAAAACATCAAATGATCCCAAAAATACACTGGAGAAAAAACATGGTCCTCAACAAATGGTGGTAGAAATTACTTTTCATATGGATCTACTCTAATTTCATGGGCCTCTTGATGACTTTAGGTTGATGGTATCCAAACAAGTTACTTTTCATGGAAATATTATGGAACATGGAAAGTCCAACATAAACTGAGTTGAGTAGACTGATTCCATGACAGACTTCAAATTGGCAGTTAAGGAGACTAAGTCAATTCCTATTAATCCCAGTACTCAGGAGGCAGAGGCAGGCAGATTTCTGAGTTCAAGGCCAGCCTGGTCTACAAAGTGAGTTCAAGGACAACCAAGGCTATACAGAGAAACCCTGTCTTGAAAAAAAAAGAAAGAAAGAAAGAAAGAAAGAAAGAAAGAAAGAAAGAAAGAAAGAAAGAAAGAAAGAAAGAAAGAAAAGAAAAATCTCGAGGCTCCAGCCTTCACACCTGAATAATGTTTCAGAATGCCTAGAGACAGAGTAAGATAAAGCTGGTCCAGGATAGCTTGGAATTCCAATAGGCTTTAAATTGGGCCTGAGAATTCACTTCAAGGTCTCTCCATTTTGGTAATGGGGAGACCTCAGCATGTTGAACTTCTGCAGAATAATACACTCTGTGCACCCCCCCCCCACTTGAATAGGCAAAACAAACCTGGCTGGAGTCATCTCAAGGCCTTGCCACATTTGCATTTCCTAAGGCATTTTGAGGAGCCTGCTGAGCCTGTTTTGCAACAGAACCCAGCTGAAACAAAGGATGTGTCTTTGGGTTTCCTCTATATAAACACAGAGCTAAAAATTAAGCTTTTGAGCCTTGATCAGAAGTCATGTCTTGGCTTCATTCTTCTCTAGTCCACCCATCCTATTTCACTCCTAGCCTCCCTTTCAGGTGTCCCCGTTCTCCTCCATGGCCACTGGACAGCTACAACTCTCTTTGCGTTTACATTCTATTCGAGTCTGGGCTGTCATTCATTATTCAGTAAATCATGAACCCTTATAAAACTAGAAATTTAAAGATCAGATTAGGATTGTCAAGCTTTCCCAGCTTTCTAAATTCTATTGGCCAAAACATGTTTCAGGTGATAATTATGCAATAATTTAAAAGAAAAGGACTGAGGATTTACAAATGTTAATCTAATTCAACATGAGGTCTTAAATAATCAAAACACATGATCGGGGATATCTATACTTTCTCCTGAGTTTCTCACATACACAATTCATTCCTTCACTGTTCCTAGAAAGTTCAATTTACCTGCCCATGAAATCATGATTTTTTTTCATGAATTTATTTATTAATTTTACATCCTGATCACTGTCTCCTCCCTGTGTAGGACCCCCTTTTGGGAACCCCCACTCCAGTCTCGGGAAAGGGCCCACACAAGGAAACATGAGAGATCTTCTTGATGTAAAAACATGAGGTAGTTTAATGGTGGAGCTCTGGGCCGATACATATCTCATGCAGGAGACAGAAGAATTGACCACGAGGCTCGAAAGCTAGGGGTTTTTATAGGGAAAGGGTTGGGGGCTAGGAGGAATTGGCATGGTTTCACACGATTGGCTCATTTGAACATGAGCAAAAATGATTACACATTAGTAGAATGGTACGTGCAATTCAGGATGTCAGGAGACCTGAGGGGCAGATGCTTATCTAGGTCAGCAGAACATTTGGTTAACATATAACTTCAAACTATGTCAGGTGGGCAACGGGCAGAAAGAGGTGCCAGATAGCTGATGACTCAGCCAAGATAGCCCGGACAAGTTCCTGCATGCTTCTTCTATCTTTATGGCCAGTCAGCTCCAGGAATATTTTAACAACAGGCCTGCCCGGATGTTCCCCGGGCCTGTTCCACTATGTTCTCAGGCTTCTAAGCTNGCAAACAACTTTTTCTTTGGACTATTTGACATAAGTTACATAAGTCAGGCCTCAAATTTTATCTTAAATTTCATTTCCCTTCTCCTGCCCCCCCCCCATATAGTCCCTACTCCCACCCCTCTTCTTCTTTTCTAAAAGTATACCTCCCCTGTATCCTGCCCCCAACCCCATGAAATCTTAGCTTGATGTCATGATCTTCCATGTGTAGGCGCAAGTTCACCCAGCCTGAGCCATTAGTCATGAAGAAAAACAATTTGTTAGTCACTCCATTTTTATTAGGTTCAGGCTATAGAAAGTAAGCATTGTGTCTGGCATAAGACCTATAGTTTTGCTATGCATCTGCTTCTTTTTTCTAAACATATTTTGAAAGAAGATAAGAGAGTTTTAAATGAAAATCAATCCATGTGACTAATCTATTGCCAAACAAAGAGTTTCTGTCTTGATAACACAGGGATAATAAGTCCTTTAGATACTTACTTTATTATGGATTAAGAAAGTCCTTGAAGATATTAGTCAAAGGAGAAGTAAAATGATGATCCAGGTGTGACCATTTCTTGTTACCTATCCAATGCAGTGGACAGAAGCCAAGTCTACTATTTCAGGAAACACTCTTAAGACTGTGATTTTTTTTTTTATTCATATCTAACTGTTGCTCAACAACACTTGTATATACAAAATATAAATCTAGGCTTTGATATGAAATCTCTCACAATTAAACTTCAGATGCAGAAATATAGAGAGATACTTTGACATGTTCTGCTAACCCCCAGAATGACTCAAGGACCCCCTGGTAGGGTCTGAAGCTCAACTCTACTTGTACTTTAGAAAGACACAATATTTTGTGTTTCAGATTAGCTGGGTATTGTTGCGGTAAATCTCATCCCAAATATGCCCTGGCAATGAAAACACAACACAATTAGTATGATTACATGCTGTGTGCCTAGATTGGGCAGTTCTACCACTACACTACCATCTTTAACAGTTTATGAGACACCTTAGAACTTGCAGTTTCTCCAGGCCATGTACTTCTGCTCTGCTTTTCTCCTTCTTCCTCCTCCTCTATGTCCTCTCCCTCTTCCATTTTCTCCTTCTTACCACCCCCTGCTTCCCCCTTCCCATTCTGTTCCACCTTCCCTTTTATCTGCCCAATCATCAGCTCTCCTTTATTTTAAAAATTAAGGTGGGAAGCAGGTTTACAGGTCACCTGAGTGTGACTCATTCCTTGTTTGCAACCCCTCACAGGAGAACATATTTAACATCAAATATAATTAGCCCCAAGGCTCTCCACAATATTTACCCCTTTCTGTCCAATTAAAAGACTATTTTATCTCAGATATAGTTGAACATAACTATTACTATTTTGTAATTTATAAAGTACAGGAGACCTAACACCCAGTCCATCATGTTAGTTAATTAAACAGAACCTGTTATCTATCCTTACTTAAAAGACTTATAATTCTACATCTGTATGTCTTGGCTTTCGATTGAATGCCATCTGAAAAACATCCTCTCAAAACTGTTCCTCTCAAAATAAGAAGCCTGGGTTGGCTAGGAGACTATATAGTTTGTCAACCCCATCAGAAATCCAAGAACAACTGATATTAACTGAAAATATATAGGAAGCCTAAAACAGCTTCCAAAACTTAGCCAATCCATAGAGACTAATGATCACCTGGACAGATCCTTACTTCAACATGTTGGACCATTGGTTTTCAGTCTACTGGACATGGTCATCTGAGAGACTTAGAAAATTAGTCTCTGATGTCTGTGTCCTGACTGGATCCAGATGAAAAACCAAGACATCAATTCAGGCAGGACAGTTCAGCATGTCTGATGATGAAATTCACCAAGGCTGTATATTCTATAATATATAAATCACAAAACAAAATTTTTAGTATCATCAAGATAAACATTTTGTTTCATTCTCTGGAATCTAGTTCTCAGGTGGTCTCCCCTGTCAAATCTGATCCATATAACTCTGGAAATTGTAAATACCTTAATCATCTTTTCCAAAAACACAAAGACAAAACCAAAAGGGTATAATAGTACCTGGCATACATATGCATGTGCTAACATATTATACATGCACGTATATGTATGAATTCACATATATAAATAAACATAAACTCATGACATGCACATGTGTATGCATATACACACATACACATTCATCATGTATGTGTGTGTGTGTGTGTGTGTGTGTGTAAATTCATTTTATAGGATTTCTGTTGGAGTGACTGAAAGCATCAGATCATAATCTGGAGAAGGCGTGGAAGCTCCGGCCATAAGAGAAAACTTCACAATTACACAGAAAAATGTTCTTCATTTTATTACATGGGAACCTAGTTCAAAATCATATTATTGGGGAAGAAACAAAAGCATGTACAAAAGTTTACATATACACAGAGCACTGGATTAAGTATGCCACCCAGATCTGTAGATGAAGATTTGCAATTAAGATGACAGAATCTAAAGATATAATTAGCATGCGTGGTCTTAACATAAAAAAATATGCAGAGAAGAAAATAAATGAAGAGTGGAAGAAGACATTCTGAGAAGGATCAAGTACAAATGGCGAGGAGAATCAACATATTGAGAGAAACTGGGAGAATGGTTTTGTGGTCATCTGTGTCTGTTAAGGGCTCTGATTGGTTTTAGTAACAAAGAATTCTTTGTTACTTTTACTTTTTGTTTGTTAGTTTGTTAATTTTTTTTTTTTTTTTTTTGGTTTTTCGAGACAGGGTTTCTCTGTGTAGTCCTGGCTGTCCTGGAACTCACTCTGTAGACCAGGCTAGCCTCTGAACTCAGAAATCTGCCTGCCTCTGCCTCCCAAGTGCTGGGATTAAAGGCGTGTGCCACCACACCCGGCTTAGTTTGTTAATTTTTTAGTAAAAAATAATCAGCAACAAGTCTGTCTTGTGTAAAATAGATAATCAATCAACAGGTTATAGCTGGAAAGAATATAATCAATAATCGTAATTTCATAATAGTCAATCCATCACTGGTGTACCCAGGGAGATGTTGTTTGTTTATTTTCATTAATTTGTTTAAAGAATATGTGTATATTCTATAGCTAGTGCTAGATATTTACAAAAGTGCAAAATTACAGGATTGGGAAGGAAACATTTGATCAGAAAGGAATAAATGTGATAAGATGCACAACTGATAGTTTCAACTAGAAAATAGTCATTTTGATATTCAATTCAATATAAACTGCTCTGTGAAAAGTTATTCATTGCTGCCACTTTGAGGTCTATCAAATCAAAACATGAAAACTAAGAAAACTACATACCAAAAAAAAAAATCCACCCTGTTTAAAAATTCTCAACTCTCAATATTGGGAATTTCTACCCTAAAATTATTGGGACTCAAATTGTCCTTCATGTTTGCCTTAGCATGTAGCTGTTTCTCAGTATCCTCTCAGACTAGCCTCAACACCAGTCCTAAAATACTGGATTCTAGACCGTGTTGCTTTATCTCTGAATTCAGTAATTTAAATGTTTCCTGATTATTACAGAACATCAAAATTCAGAGAATTATTAATTGTACTTCCATTAAAATGGCACCAAAGACTAAAAATATAAAAAAAAATTATTATTTAGGTTGAATGCCTTCATCTTTAAGGACACAGAGCATGAAACTGAAAAAATGGTATGTGTATATATGTACATATGTATTGATTAAGTCTCATGAGCAAGTATGACACTTTTATCTCAAATATCATTGCACTGAATAGGCAATAGCTTAATAATAAAATAGAAAGTTATGTTTCTTTGAAAAACATTCATCACTTTAGAAAAAAAAGTGTATTATATTACTATTTGCTTAATTTTCACTTGAGAAACAGCAGCACAGACAATGGGGAGATAATTTACTTCAGCGTCAAAATGAGTATTTTTATATTGTTATGTCTTATCATCCAAAATAAATGATTAACATCAACATTTTGTTCTTTGATATTTACTGTGAAAATACAGCAATGTTGTTACATTTGTATTATAAAAAAACTAATTTTAGCTGGGCAGTAGTGGTGCATGCCTTTAATCCCAGCACTTGGGAAGCAGAGGCAGGCAGATTTCTGAGAGGCCAGTCTGGTCTAGAGTGAGTTCCGGGACAGCCAGGGCTACACAAAGAAACCTTGTCTCAGAAAGCCAACCAACCAACCAACCAACCAACCAACAAACAAACAAACAAAACACCACCAACAACAACAACAAAACTAATTTTATAATGATTTATCAAGAAGAAAGTTAAAATCAGTCTTTCAATGAAAATAAGCTGTACAGCATTTGTAAAAGTTGTCATCTGTCCAGAAACTACATTGACCATACAGAACTATTTCCTAAAATCAGAGGCTTAATACAATGTGGATAAAGAAGGCAATCTAGTATTTTATCTCATTAAATATATTAACTCAATTTTTCAAATTTAATTTTGTAGTTAAAGATTGATTAGTAGAATCACTAATTTACATAAAACTGGCTTATTTTCATACCAGCTGCTGAAAATTTTGTTGAACAAGTTTGATTTTGGCAAGCAGGGCTGCCTCCTGTCTTAGGAGTAAAAATATCTACAGGCACGAAAGATGTCTGTGAAACTAGAGAAATACAAACCCATCTTTTATATTTCTGATGCTTTTTTTTGTGGATGATTTTCGTTCTTGTGGGTAGGTATAAGTAATGGTATTGGACAGAGGAGAGGGTTCAGAAAATGTGCAGTCTCATGCAACATACAAAGTGATTAGTACAGACAATGTGACATGATTATGTCCTTATGGGTGAACAGGCCAGCTCCCAGATGCACTAATGTGCATTAAGCATTTCTCATGATAAGGTGAAATCCATGGGCCTATCATTTTATTCTGTACTCTTTGAGTTCATTATTTCTGAGAACAGTGAAACTTTAAAAGCATTTCTTTACAGTTCTTCAGTTATTGCCCACATACTAGTAGCATAGCATAGTCTTAGATTCTATTCTCTCTCTCTCTCTCTCTCTCTCTCTCTCTCTCTCTCTCTCTCTCTCTCTCTCTCTCTGTCTTTGACTCTCTCTGTATCTTGTGTATGGATGAAAATATGACTAGCCAGATTTCTGCTCCTGCCAACACACTTTCTTTTGCTGGGGCCAAAGGCATATGCCACCACCATTATAGACCCACCATCATAGACAGCTTCCTTTCTTTTTTTCTTTTTGGCTTTGGAACTGTGCTAAATCCAAAATAATCCCATGAAAGAAAGGTGCTTCTGAAATAATTTTCTTATTAATTTGAGTTTATTACCAACTTGGCAGAGTCAAAGGCTCACACCAGACTAAATCCCACCACTTAGAAGAGAAAGTAGCCACACAATTTCACCATGAATGAAGCAATTATTTGCAACTGTATCTCTTGGGAAAGAGAAAACCAGCTTTCTCCAATAAGAGTCTCATTGGTTACTTCAATTATACTCCAAGGCAAGAGAAGTTGGCCTACACAAAATTCATTTTCTCTTTCTTTGAGCGTGTTTTGTTTGCTTTAGGGTTGTTTGTTTGTTTGTTTATGGTTCTGCTTTAGCATTTTGTTGTCCTTGTTTGTTTTGATTTTGTTGTTGTTGCTGATTTCAAGAATGTTGGGGGCAGAGATGGGAGAATCTGTGAGAGGTTAGGGGAGGAAAAATAATTTGATCAAAATTTAGTTTATGAAAAAATATTGAAAAATGGCTTTGAAAAACATTTGCAGAATCATCCCATGAACTCAGATTTTTAAAGAGCAGATGCTTCTAATGCTTTTTGTAAGCTAAGCTCTTCTGTTACACAAAGTCCTATTAAAGCTATCACTAATCATTTTGTTCAGTGCCTGGACTATCTGTAATTTATTATTCCACTTAGTAATGTGCTTCTAGCTTTAACCAGAAAACATTTTTCTCCAGTACATTAAAATTTAAATATCTGTCTAAAGAAATGTAAAGTCCCAATTATACTTACGGCATCTCAGTAATGCAAGTAGTATCTTTTGTTTCTCTGTTGATTGGACATGTCCTATAATTTCTGGGTTTACTATCACCACTTACATTGAGGTATTTAAATTAGAATAAGAAAATCAAAGTGAGGTTGGTGTAATTAAATCAGTTTTTACTTTACAAATTCATATCATAGATTGCATCCAATAGTTTTTACTTTAAGTCAAAATACATGTTCCCAGATCAAGATCAAAATATGTACTGCTACTTTTTTGTTTGTTTGTTTGTTTTGAGATAGGGTTTCTCTGTGTAGCCCTGGCTGTCCTGGAACTCACTGTAGACCAGGCTGGCCTCAAACTCAGAAATCCGCTTGCCTCTGCCTACCAAGGACTAGGATTAAAGGCATGCACCACCACTGCCCGGCCATATTGCTACTCTTAAAGAAAAAATAGCACACGTACATTCAATGAGTTTCAGAGTCTATATTACTTTTCTTTCTCTAGAGTTTACAGTTATAGTGTATGTTAATTGTTTCTCTTCTTTTTGTGCTGAGTAGCATAAAATTTAAAGAGTAAATTTAAACTGTAAGAGTTTGATAATTAAATTTATCATAATAATTTTTGTGTCTTTCTGTAAGCCACTATATCTAAACACACTGTGTGAATTGTTTTAAAAAATATTTTATTAGACCTCATGAAATTGAAAATGTACTGTAAGGTTTTCACCATCAATAGGACAAAGCATACAGATTGTGGAAAGATCTTCACCAACTGTACATCTGACAGAGGACTAATATCCAAAATATATAAAGAACTCAAAAAATTAGATAGCAACAATTTAAATAACCTAATTTAAAAAATGGGGTACAGAGTCAAACTGAGAATTCTCAACAGAGAAATCTCTAAAGGACAAGAAGTACTTTTAAAATGTTTAATGTTCAGAGTCACTAGGGAAACGCAAGTCAAAGCAACGCTGAGAGTCTATCTTTTACATCCATCAGAATGGCTAAGATCAAAAACTCAAGCCGGGCGTGGTGGTGCACATCTTTAATCCCAGCACTCGGGAGGCAGAGGCAGGAGGATTTCTGAGTTTGAGGCCAGCCTGGTCTACAAAGTGAAATCCAGGACAGCCAGGGCTATACAGAGAAACCCTGTCTCGAAAAAAAAAAAAAAAAAAAAAAAAAAAAAAAACAACAACAACAACAACTCAAGTGACAGCACATGCTGAGGAGGAGGATGAGAAAGGAGACCATGCATCAATTGCTGATGGGAACACAAACTTATACAACACCCTTGAATATTAATTTAGCAGTTTGTCAGAAAACTGGGCATAGTTCTACCTCAAAACTCAGGTATACCATTCCTGGGCATATAGCCAAAAGATACCCTACTATACCACAAGGACACTTGCTCAGCTATGTTCATAGCAGCTTCATTAGTAATAGCCATAAATTGAAAACAACCCAGATGTCCCTTAACTAAAGATTGGGTAAAGAAAATGTATATTTGCACAATGAAATACTACTCAGCTATTAAAAACAATGACATCACAAAAATTTGCAGGCACATGGATGGAATTGGGAAAGGTCATCTTGAGGAAGATAACCCAGACCCAGAAAGACAAACATGGTATGTACTAACTTATAAGTGGATATTAGCCATAAAGTATAGGATAACCATATAAAAATCCAGAGAGTCATAGAAACTATACAACACGGAAGGCCCAAGGGAGGATTCTTGTATCTCATTCAAAAGGAGAAATAAAATAGACATCAGAGGTAGAGGGAGGGCGGGCACTGAGTGAGATAAAGGGTGAGGAGGGGAACGGAAATGGGGATCAGACTTTCAAGAGGGGGTAGCAGGAAAGAGTACAGAAATCATTGGAAGTTATCTCTGGAACTAACTGGAGACGTGGGATGGGGGAAGCTCCCAGGAATCTTTGGGGTGATCCTAGTTGAGGCTTCTAGCAGATGGGGGACAGAAAGACTGAAGTATCTACTTTCTGTAGCCAAGGAAGACTTCCAGTGGAGGAAGGGATTCACCAAACCACCCAGAAAACTTTTGACAAAAAAATGTGTTCTGCCTACAAAAGGTACAGGGATAAAGATGGAGCAGAGATTAAGGTAATGGCCAACCAATAACTAGTCCAACTTGAGGCCCATCTCATGGCTGAGAGCCAACCCCTGACACTGCTACTGATATCGTGCTATGCTTGAAATAGAAACTAAGCATAACTGTCTCCTGAGAGTCATCATCCAGCAGTGAATGGAAACAGATGTAGAGACCCACAGCCAAACATTAGACAGAGCTAGAAGAGTCTCGTGGAAGATTGGGGATGAGGGAACCAGAGAGGTCAAGGACATCACAAGAAGACCTACAGGGTCAACTAAATTGGACCCATGGGGGCTCACAGAGACTGTATCACCAACTAGAAGGTATGCACAGGGTAGACCTAGGCCTCCTACATGTTTGCAACCGACGTGCAGCTTGGTCTTTGGTGGGTCCCCTAACAATTGAAGTGGGGGATGTGTCTGATTCTGTTGCCTGCCTTTGGATCTCTTCTCCCTAGTTGGACTGTTTTATCTGGCCACAGTGGGAGAGGATGAGCTTAGTCCTGCTGAGACTTGATGTGTCAAGGTGGTTTGGTACTCATGGGGACTTCCTCTTTTCTGAGGAGAAGGAAAAGGAGTAATGGGTGGTGCATTGTGAGGGTGGAACTGTAAAGAGAGGGGAATTATTTCAAAGAAGAGAATAAAATTATAAAATTAATCATATATAATTAAATATTTATTACACACATGTACACACATACACACACATATTTAAAAGAATGAGAAGAGGGTATATTATGTGATTATATCACAATCTCAAAAACAAAAGAAATATTTTTTTTAGATTTATCTATTTATTATATGTAAGTACACTATAGCTGTCTACAGACATTCCAGAAGAGAGCGTCAGATCTTGTTACAGATGGTTATGAGCCATCATGTGGTTGCTGGGATTTGAACTCTGGACCATTGGAAGAGCAGTCGGGTGCTCTTACCCACTGAGCCATCTCACCAGCCCCAAGAAATAATTTTTAAAAATAATTATGCAGTACAAACAACTTCATGAACAAATATGTCGCACTACACACATACTTCAAGGTGTTACTTTTCACTAAAATACTACCTTTCTGGTCTTCTTTTGGTCATATTTTGAGTCTTTATTTTCATTATTTTTACCACTCTAATCACTACTTTTGCTAGACTCAAATAGGATGCTAACAACATATGCAATGACAAAATATAGAATATTCATTAGTGAGTTTCCCTTTAATGTTATTGATCAAATATACAAATTCCCAGTTAAAGTCCATCATTTTTCAGTCACTTATGAAAACACATATGTTCTGATGCTAAAACAGGCCCCGAATCCAGATCAATGGCTGTGCTTGGAGTCCCTGCTAGAGTTGAGTATTTTATGTAGGTGTATGGGAACAGAGTGGACAGCTTTTCCCCCATTGATGAGAAGAAATATCTGCCAAATTATTTTGCTCCTATTTTCATTTCATTTGGTGTTGGCATAGTTATTTGACTGTTATATTATTCACCATAGATACAGACTTTGAAATAAAATAAACAGTTGTGTAAAACTCATGTCTTTTACTTCTACCAGAAGAAAGGCACAACATAACACAAGTAAAATGGGGATCTTGAAAATAATCTAACTGATTTTCCTAAAAATATCTTAAATTAATAAGTTTTTCCTAGTCTTGACTAATAAATCAGGTAATGGTATCAGCAAGATGGCAAAGCCACAGGTTTGACAATACAGGAGGAATTACTATTTAGTTTATAGGCAAGTATTCAAAACACAAGACAAGCATTGTATATAACTGCTAGACCCTGGAGTCTGACATTAATTCATTGCATCATTCACTTGTTAAATAGCTGTTGATTGTCCCAAGGGAGGAGCTAGAGAAAGGAGCTGAAGGGATCTGAAGGGATCTGCAACCCTATAGGTGGAACAACAATATGAACTAACCAGTACCCTCAGATCTCATGTCTCTAGCTGCATACGTAGCAGAAGATGGTGTAATCGGCCATCATTGGGAAGAGAGGCCCCTTGGTCTTGCAAACTTTATATGACCCAGCACAGGGGAATGGCAGGGCCAAGAAGTGGGAGTGGGTGGGTAGGGGAGCAGGGGCAGGGAGAGGGTATAGGGAACTTTCGGGATAGCATTTGAAATGTAAATAAAGAAAATATCTAATAAAAAATGAAGAAATCAAGTAACAGTAGGAGAGAGATGGAGAGAGGAAAGCATAATTACAGAATATATTGGGTTATGTCTTGCCAGTCAAATGCAAGCAAAACTTCAATAGAAAAAACTAAGTGAAAATATCTTCCCTATAAAAAATTTAAAAATCAATATTCACTAAAATTTAGTTCCATACACAGAGCATTCTCTCCTTTTTTCTTTTGTAAGTGGATGGTATCTGTAGATAGTAGAGGTTATCCTAGAACTTAGATTGTTTTTGTTTAAACCTCTTAAGTACTGAGATAATAGCCTTGCTCCACTTAACCTATTTTGATCAAGGCTGTTTTACGATGAGGTGCTAAGTGACAGAGACTGTAGTTTCTGGCTCAAAAGGTACTCAGTAAGTTCAGCTACAGTAGCAAAGTGACTTAGACTTAAGATAGGTAAACATTTTATTATTGAACAGTAACCGTAATATCTCATAAGACCAAGTCTTACCCCTGTCGAAGTCCTTCCACCTCCATTACCTCAAGAGGAACCAAGAGTAAAGAACATCTGGGCTGGCCTGTGGCAGCTTGTTAAGCTCATTTGCTGTTCTTCTCAAGGATCAGAGTTTAATTCTATTACCCAGGTCATGGCTCACAAGCATCCATAGCTCCACTTCTGACACACTTCTGGTCTTCGTGGGTATCAGGCATACACATGGTACACAGACCTTCCTTCAGAGAGTCACACATACACATGAAAGACTGACAGACAGAGATGAAGAAAGGACAGTAAAAAAAAAAAAAAAAAAACAAAACAAGAACCTGAGATGTTGGGAGAGAAATTGTTTGAACATTAACTGCCTTAAGTGCTTGTTGGCACAAAGTCTTGGCCTCTGTGGGAAAGTACTAGCCCAGCTGAGTACAAATAGACATAAATCTTGAAGTCAGCGGAGAACAAATAGCTATAAATCTTGTGGATGGGTGCCTAATAACCCATTGTGTTCTGATCTTCCTGCTGATCTGTTTATCTAGTCAATACTCAGTTCCTGGGAACAGGTACATTATCCAGAGACAAAGTGACCCCACTCCACCCCCATTCCTGCTCCTATGAGTATATAACCCAAGTGGGGAAAAATAAAAATTTGTCAGCTTGATCAGACCTTTTGACTTGCTGTCTGATCTTCAAGTTTCTTGTCCCCCACTCTCTCCACAGGTGATCCTCAGACCTTCTTAGACTGTCCCGTGGGTCAAGGTACTGAGACAAATAATAAAGTTTCTAGATATGAAATAAACAAGGAAAACTGCAATTATATCTTGGTATCTATATTTCATGAGCATTAGAATGTACCTTTATTATGAAACATCTTTGATATTCTATTTAGGCTCCTTGCAAGTATTATTGTGATTCTTGGCTGAGAGGTAGTCGGATTAACTTAGGTTATTAAAATAGACTTCACAGGTATTGAGGCAAAGCATTAAAATAAATCTTGACTTTTTTATGTGTCTTTATTGGGAACTAGCTAGGATAGAGATATGCAGACTGCACTAATTTACTAAATAGATTCACATTAAAAATAACACTTACACTTTCTCCACTATTGAATTGGTATAGTGATGCAATATTTTCATATCAAATGACCCTGGCTTTTAAAACATTATTGACATTTTGATTTTGGCTCTCTTGTGAGCCTTGCAAGAAGACTATAAAATGAAATTGTCTAAGAGGGAAATCAGACTGTCTATGACTGTTCAGACAGAAAAAGAATCAAATTATTCTCATGAATATCCTAATAATCTATCAAAATAAATAACTCATCAAAAGTTCTTCAAAATCCATAAATCAAGACTCAATGTTATCCCACCATGATGTTAGTGTTTGTCAATTAGACATGATGTACAATTACCTTGCAGACGATCCTTGAAGCACACCAGGGAAAGATGAAAATATCTAGACTCTAGGCATAACTGTGAGAGTTTATGATGGTTGGGTTAACTGAGGTGGGTGGCAGTTTTCTAGGTTTGGGTGTGGTCTTAGGATTTTACTGCTGTGAATAGACACCATGACTAAGGCAACTTTTATAAGAACAACATTTAATTGCTTACAGGTTCAGTCCATTTTCACCAAGACAGCATCCAGGCAGGCATGGTGCAGGAGTCTCTGAGAGTTCTACATCTTCATCTGAAGTCTGCTAGCAGAATACTGGCTTCCAGGCAGCTAGGATGAGGGTCTTAAAGTTCACTCCCACAGTGACACACCTATTCCAATAAGGCCACACCTACTCCAGCAGCACCACACCTTCTAATAGTGCCACTTCCTAGGCTGAGCATATTCCAACCATTACAGGTATTAAACTGTATGAAAAGCTGAATGTGAGTTTAACAGAAGCATCCTTTGTTCTGTTTCCTCTTTCCTGATTATGGAAATGGCATGACCAACTACTTGAGTCTCCTGATGCCTTAATTTCTCTGTGCTGATGCATCAGATCTTTCAGTTGTAAGCTTCAATAAACCGCTTCACCTCTGAGAAGCTTTGTCAGGATATTTTATCATATCAACTGGAAAATAAACTAAGAAAATCCTCTCCAGGCTGGAGAGATGGCTCAGTGGTTAAGAGCACTGACTGCTCTTCCAAAGGTCCTGAGTTCAAATCCCAGCAACCACATGGTGGCTCACGACCATTCATAATGATATCTGTAGTCCTCTTCTTGTGCATCTGAAGATAGCTACAGTGTACTTAGATGTAATAATAAATAAATCTAAAGAAAAGAAAAAGAAAGAAAATCCTCTCCACCTCTTTGGATCAGTCTTTTCTAGTCTGTCTCTCCAGAGTGAACAATCATTAATTTGCTTTGCAACATAAACTCAACTGTTTGTGAATCTCTGCTGAGTTCTATTATCCTTTTTAAGATAAGAATTAAGGAGATGCATTTATATAGTTAAAAAAAAAATCCTGAATCTTAGAGGTGGTCACTATTTAAAAAAAAAAAATCAGGTCAGTCCCTGCATTACCTCCCATTAGTCTCCACATCTTCAAATATCCACCATCTCTTATATTATCTCACATGGGACACCAAACTGCCAGCATATGAACCTTTAGGTGACATTGAAATCATATGCGGAGATAATATCCTACTGTCTTTTTGATGGTGTCTATGGTTTTCCTATAATTTGGGTCTCAATTTTCATGTATTTGGCCTTCCTTTCTTTATCCTTCTTTAAAAAGCAATCTTTTTTTAAAGAAAATTAAAAGTTAAAAAAAATACTACACTTTTTAAAAATCATGCAAATTTTAATCAAAGCAAATGGCTCCTTGGAATTTTTATGAATCTTTGTTCCTACTGCTTTTAATTCCTGTGGTACAATCGCAATACCTCTGCCCTGGAAATCGCTGATAAGCTTTTACAACCTTCTCATATTCAAATTCTGTGAAGTCTTTCTAAGAACAGGACCACCAGCTGTGTAATATGCCCAGAATTGTACTTAAAGTTTCTACTTTTTGTATGTCAGAGTTTAAAGAGTTCATGGTTTTTCTTCTATATCTTATTGAGGATCTTCATTATCTCTCTTAGTATTAGTATAAACAAATGATATATAAATGTAAAATGTATGTAGTTAATTTGGATACTTTATATGTTTTGTTGTTTCTTTCCATTGGTAGAATCATTTTTCTTTTGTTTTCTTTTTTATTAGATATTTTCTTTATTTACATTTCAAATGTTATCCCCTTTCCTAGTTTCCCCTGCAAAAACCTCATATCCCCTCCCGCTTCCTCCTGCTCCCCACCTACTCACTCCCATTCCTGGTCCGGGCATTCCCCTATACTGGGGCATAGAGCCTTCACAGGATTAAGGGCTTTTCCTCCCATTGATGATCGACTAGGCCATCCTCTGCTACATATATAGCTAGAGCCACAAGATCCACCATGTGTTTTCTTTGATTGGTGGTATAGTTCCAAGGAGCTCAGGGGTACTGGTTAGTTCAGATTAATGTTCCTTCTATGGGGCTTCAGACCCTTTCATCTCCCTGGGTATTTCTCTGGCTCCTTCACTGGCGAACTTGTGCTCCATCCAATGGATGACTATGAGCATCCACTTCTGTATTTTCCAGGCACTGGCAGAGCCTTGCAGGATACAGCTATATCAGGCTTCTTTCAGCAGGCTCTTGTTGGCATCTGCCTATTGACTGGGTTTGGTGGTTGTGAATCCCCAGGTAGGGCAGTGTCTGGATGGTCCTTCCTTCAGGCTTTGCTCTGAACTTTGTCTCTGTAACACCTTCCAAGGGTATTTTGTTCTCCATTCTAAGAAGGAATGAAGTATCCACTCTTTGGTCTTCCTTCTTCTTGAGCTTCATGTGTTTTGCATGGTATTCTAAATTTCTGGTCTAATATCCAATTATCAGTGAGGGCATATCATATATGTTCTCTTGTGATTGGGTTACTTCACTCCGGATGATATCCGCCAGATCCATCCATTTGCCTAAGAATTTCATAAATTCATTGTTTTTAATAGCTGAGTAGTACTCCATTGTGTAAATCACCACATTTTTTGTATCCATTCTTCTGCTGAGGGACATTGGGTTGTTTCCAGCTTCTGGCTATTATAAATAAGGCTGCTATGAACATAATGGAGCATATGTCCATATTACATGTTGGAACATCTTCTGGGTATATGAACAGGAGAGGTATTGCTGGGTCATCCAGTAGTACTATGTCCAATTTTCTGAGAAACCGCCAAACTGATTTAGAGAGTGGTTGTACAAGCTTGCAATCCCACCAGCAATGGAGGAGTAGTCCCCTGTCTCCACATCCTCGCCAGCATCTGCTGTCACCTGAATTGTTGATCTTAGC
>NC_034598.1:72172815-72174342 GCF_900095145.1 Mus pahari
GAGGTCCCATTTGTTGATTCTTGATCTTACAGCATAGCCATTGCTGTTCTGTTCAGGAAGTTTTCCCCTGTGCCCATACCTTTGAGGCTTTCCCCCACTTTCTCCTTTATAATTTTCAGTGTCTCTGGTTTTATGTGGTGTCCCTTGATCCACTTAGACCTGAGCTTTGTACAAGGAGATAACAATGGATCAATTCTCTGGGCATGGTGGCATGCAAGCCTTTAATCCCAGCACTTGGGAGGCAGAGGCAGGCAGATTTCTGAGTTTGAGGCCAGCCTGGTTTACAGTGTTCCAAGATAGCCAAGACGATACAGAGAAACCCTGTCTTGAAAAAAAACAACCAAACAAACAAACAAATGGATCAATTCGAATTCTTCTACATGATAATTGCCAGTTGTGCCAGCACCATTTGTTGAAACTGCTTTTTTCCACTTGATGGTTTTAGCTCCCTTGTCAAAGATCAAGTGACCATAGGTGTGTAGGTTCATTTCTGGGTCTTCAATTCTATTCCATTGGTCTACCTGTCTGTTGCTGTACCAGTATCATGCAGTTTTTTATCACAATTACCTCAGCTTGAGGTCAGGCATGGTAATTCCACCAGAGGTTCTTTCATTGTTGAAAATAGTTCCTGTTATCCTAACCTTATTGTTATTCCAGATGAATTTGCAAATTGCCCTTTCTCACTCAGTGAAGAATTGAGATGGAATTTTGATGGGGATTCTATAGAATCTATAGATCGCTTTTGGCTAGATAGCCTTTTTTACTGTAGTAATGCTGCCAGTCCATGAGCATAGGAGATCTTTCCATCTTCTGAGATCTTCTTTGATTTCTGTCTTCAGAGACTTGAAGTTCTTATCATACAGATCTTTCACTTTTTTTTGTGAATATTGAAAAGGGTGTTGTTTCCCTAATTTCTTTCTCATCCTGTTTTTTTCTCATCCTGAATTTTTGCAGTCACTTATATATAATATCCTATCATCTGCAAATAGTGATATTTTGACTTCTCCCTTTCCAATTTGTATCCCCTTGACCTCCTTTTGTTGTCTAATTGTTCTGGCTAGGACTTCAAGTACTATATTTAATAGGTAAGGAGAAAGTGGGCAGCCTTGCCTAAGACTGATTTTAGTGGGAATGCATCATTTCTCTCCATTTAGTTTGATGTTGGCTACTGGTTTGCTGTATATTGCTTTTATTATGTTGATGTACGGGCCTTGAATTCCTGATCTTTCCAAGACTTTTATCATGAATAGGTTTTGAATTTTGTCAAAAGTTTTCTCAGTATCTAATGAGGTGAGCATGTGTTTTTTTGTCTTTGAGTATGTTTATATAGTGGATTATGTTGATGCATTTCCGTATATTAAACCATCCCTGCATACTTGGGATGAAGCCTACTTGATCATGATAGATGATCCTTTTGATGTGTTCTTGGGTTTGGTTTTCGAGAATTTTATTGAGTATTTTTGCATCTATATTCATAAGGGAAACTGGTCTGAAATTCTCTTTCTTTGTTGGGTCTTTGTGTGGTTT
>NC_034598.1:72176327-72178290 GCF_900095145.1 Mus pahari
ACCATGAGGTGCTGAGAATAAGGTATATCATTTTGTTTTAGGATAAAATGTTCTGTAGATATCTATTAAATCCATTTGTTTTATAACTTCTGTTAGTTTCACTGTGTCTCTGTTTAGTTTCTGTTTCCAGGCTCTGTCCATTGATGAAAGTGGGGTGTTGAAGTCTCCCACTATTATTGTTTGAGGTGCAATGTGTGCTTTGAGCTTTACTATAATTTCTTTAATGAATGTGGCTGCCCTTGCATTTGGAGCATAGATACTCAGAATTGAGAGTTCCTCTTGGTAGATTTTACCTTGTCTTTTTCATAACTTTGGGTTGGAAGTCAATTTTATTCCATATTAGAAAAGCTATTCCAGCTTGTTTCTTCGNACTGTTTGCTTGGAAAATTGTTTTCCAGCCTTTTACTCTGAGGTAGTATCTGTCTTTGTTCCTGTGGTGAGTTTCCTGTATGCAGCAAAATGCTGGGTCCTGTTTATGTAGCCATTGTGTTAGTCTATGTCCTTATATTGGGGAATTGAGTCCATTGATATTAAGAGACATTAAGGAAAAGTAATTGTTACTTCCTGTTATTTTTGTTGTTAGAGTTGAGATTCTTTTCTTGTGGTTGTCTTCTTTTAGGTTTGTTGAAGGATTACTTTGTAGTTTTTCCTTGGGTGTCATTTCTCTCCTTGTGTTGGAGTTTTCCCTTTATTATCCTTTGAAGGGCTGGATTCGTGGAGAGATATTGTGTGAATTTGGTTTTGTCATGGAATACTTTGGTGGCTCATGTTAGTTAACTAAAAAGGATCCCAGGCCCAAGAAAAGCAGAACAGGCTGGAACAGGCCAGAACAAAGGCTGTTAGGCTCCAGGAACTGGCCGGCTATAAAAGACAAGGGAGGAATGCAAGGACATCCCAACTATCTCAGCTGAATTATGGGACACCTGGGCTGGTGCCTCCCTGTCTCTCCCAACCCCTCCTGACTTGGG
Organism: Mus pahari; assembly: GCF_900095145.1. NCBI lineage: Eukaryota > Metazoa > Chordata > Mammalia > Rodentia > Muridae > Mus > Mus pahari. Next base: position 72,177,296 of record NC_034598.1, read on the forward strand.
ACAAACGTTAGCCAAATGCTTTGCTAAAATAGATAAGCACCAGATTCTTCAAATTACTGATTACCCCGACCTGCATGTACTAACTAACCCATTGTGTGCCAACTATGTCCCTACTCCTGTCCCTTTTGTATGTAAACCCCAAGTCTTAGAGCCTATTGGTTGATGCCTTTATCATCTGCATGAGATATGTATTGGCCAGGAGCTCCTTTAATAAACTGCCTCGTGTGTTTGCATCAAGACAGTTTTTATTCGTGATTCCTGGGTGAGCATCATCTCTATGTTGGAGTGGGAAGGTCTCCATATGGAGGTCTTTCACATCTATGGTAATTGAGAGTTTTGCTGGGTATAGTAGCCTTGTGTTCTCTTATGGTCTGTATGACATCTGCCCAGGATCTTCTGGCTTTCATAGTCTCTGGTAAGAAGTCTGATGTAATTCTGATAGGTCTGCCTTTATATGTTACTTGACCTGTTCCCTTACTGCTTTTAATATTCTGTCTTTATTTCATTTGTTGTTCTGATTATTATGTATTGGGAGGAATTTCTTTTCTGGTACAGTCTATTTGAAGTTCTGTAGGCTTCTTGTATATTCATGGGTATCTCTTTCTTTAGGTTAGGGAAGTTTTCTTCTATAATTTTGTTGAAAACATTTACTGGCCCTTTAATTTGAAAGTCTTCATTCTCATCTATACCTATTATGCTTAGGTTTGGTCTTCTCATAGTGTCCTGGATTTCCTGGATGTTTTGAGTTAGGACCTTTTTGCATTTTGCATTTTCTTTAACTGTTGTGTCCATGTTTTTTATGGAATCTTCTGCACATGAGATTCTCTCTTCCATCTCTTGTATTCTGTAGCTGATGCTCGCATGTATGGTTCCTGATTTCTTTCCTAGGATTTCTATCTCCAGAATTTTTTTCCTCTACCTTTGTGATTTTATTTATTTATTTATTTATTTACTTATTTTGGTTTTTCGAGACAGGGTTTCTCTGTATAGCCTTG
>NC_034598.1:72178430-72182398 GCF_900095145.1 Mus pahari
TTTTTTTTTTTTTTTTTTTTTTTTTGGTTTTTAGAGACAGAGTTTCTCTGTGTAGTAGTCCTGGCTGTCCTGGAACTCACTCTGTACACCAGACTAGCCTCGAACTCAGAAATCCCCCTGCCTCTGCCTCCCAAGTGCTGGGATTAAAGGAGTGCACCACCACGCCTGGCCCTTTCCTGTATTTCTTTAAGGGAGTTATTTATTTCCTTCTTAAAGTACTCCATCATCATCATGAGAAATGACTTTAGATCCATATCTTGCTTTTCTGGTATGATGGCATATACAAGACTTGCTATGATGGGAGAGTTTTGTTCTGATGATGCCAAGTAACCTTGATTTCTGTTTCTTCTATTCTTATGCTTGCCATCTGATTATCTCCAGTGCTTACTGCCCTCAATATATCTGATTGGAGTCTGTCCTTCCTCTAATCCCAGTTGATTCAGGACTCCTCAGAGTCCAGCTCTCTCTGTAATCCTGTGATTCAGGGCTCCTGTGAACCTGAGATTCTGGGTATGTCAGAATTCTTGGCAGTCAAACTTCCTCTGAGACCCTGAGATCCTGGTGTGACCAAGCTCCTGGTATCCTGGGATCATTGAATCCTAAGATCCTGGGCGTGTTAGCACCGGAAAGTGGTGTCTCCTATGGGGACCGTGGGGCTGTCTGGTGTGTTTGAAACCAAGGTATATCAGCACTGATCAGAAGGAACCTGAGCAGCTGGTCAGGCAGGGTTCCCATGTCTTTGCTCCTGCTGTCACAGGACTGTCAGGATTGGTTTGGAACAGATGTTGTGTTCCACTCACTAGTAATCCTAAAATCCTGGCCATGCTAGGGTGCCTGTGGAGTGGAGAGTCCCCTGGGGACAGTGGGACTGTCCAACAAGTTCAGGCCCAAAGTGGCCCGGAGCTGGCGCTAACCAGAAGGGTGGTAGAATCATTTTTAAACCGCTTCATTTACTACCTACATTACAATAAAATATTCAGTTCCCCAGTTCACCAAGCCATGATTGTTAGAGGCCATGATTTGCTGAAGAATGATTCCCTGGACTCAAATAGTATGTAAACTCAAAGGGTGTTTTATTCTACAGAAGTCCAGCATGCTGGGGTCTTCCATTACCAAGACAGAGAGACAACCACCTGAGCTTGCAGGCGTGATTTAAAGCACATTAGGGAAATTCAGGGATAAATGAGCTTTGTCTTACTTTATTTTAGGTATTTCAAACCATTACTGGGAGGTGGGGGAGTGGAAAATATTTCTGGGTATGCCTGCAAATTGCTACTGACCTATTGTCCTTGCCTCAGGCTGGGTTGGAAGGCAGCCTCTGAAAGAAGGTCAGTTTCTGACTAGCTGCTTAAAGCCTGAGCTTCCTGCCCCCACAAGTAACTGATTTGCCTTGGCTTGCCTGAACTTAGGCCTGTACTCCTAAACTGCCAATTTGAAGCCTGTCATGGAGTCAGCCTAGCCTTCTCAAAACCAACTCAAAATTTTATTTTAGGTTAACAAAAGACTACACTCATCTATTAAAGTTGTGTTAAAATGGTTTCTTAAGAGACAATGTAAGATTCCGGGGAACCTCAGCTTACCCAGGGACCCCCTGCGTGAACCACGTGGAGCTGGAGTCGATGTAAAAAGCAAGAGTAATTTATTTTTCCAGTGCACTGTGTTCGTCTCAGACCCGAAGGAGAGGTGGCAATCCCACACAACTCGTTCTGTGAGTCTTTTTATACAATTTTTAGGGCAGCAGCCATTATGTACAATGTGATTGGCAGAACAGGGTGACTTTTTAAACAGATTGTTCTTCAGGGAATGAGGTGGCAAAGATTTCCCTTGTCTGAAGGTAAGCAAAGGTCTGTCCTATGGGATGTGTCCCCACCCACAGGTCAGTTACCCCCTGTGGTGTGAGGAATGTTAATTAACCTCTCCCTTCAGGAGGGGCAAGTACTCCATGACCTTCCCAAAGTTCCTGGGCTGACCTTTTCAACTATAGATTCATTTTTGCCAGTTTTTTCTCCTAAGCTTGTAACCGAGAATGTGCACTTTAAATACGTTAGTTACTTTTATTACATATTTACTCTTAAGTACTTTCTCAAATAATTACATTCATCATACTTTCAACCACAACTCAACCAGAAAACCATGTTTCTTTGTGTAGACATGAAGTATGTCCTAACTAATTCATGAAAGATAGGCATATTTCAAACAATGGCTTTCTGGAACTGGAGAATAAATCTGTTATGTAAGAGACATGGATAATCTTCCTCCTGTGCATAAAAGAAAAACGGAAACTACCTACATGGCATACTTTCCAGATGAGATGGGAAGTAGAAAAAAAATGTGTTTTGTTAGAATAGCAGTTGATCCTATTTCCCCTTCAATCTGTTCCATTTCTCTTATCTCACAGTCAACACAATGCGGCAGACGTATGTGGATTAATTTGTTTGGAAAAATAGTTCACATTTGTTGGTTGGTGATATTTGAGCCATTTCATAGGAATAATGTAATTTAACTGTTTATAGAAAAATATTGTTATATTTATCAAGTCATACCAGAAATAACAATGAAATTACAGTGTTTATGACTAGGTCAGATTATTCCCTTAGTTATAAGATATAAGAGCAGTTATTTCTCTGAAGGGATGAGGAGCCTAAGTTTTTTTTTTTTTTTATTAGATATTTTCTTTATTTACATTTCAAATGATATCCCCTTTCCTAGTTTCCTCTCCGAAAATCCCCTATCCCCTCCTCATTCCACCTGCTCCCCAACCCACCCACTCCTGCTTCCTGGCCCTGACATTCCCCTATACTGGGGCATAGAGCCTTCACTAGCCAAGGGCCTCTACTCCCACTGATGACTGAGTAGGCCATCCTCTGCTACATATGCAGCTATAGACACGAGTCCCACCATGTGCTTTCTTTGATTGGTGGTTTAGTCCCAGTGAGCTCTGGGGTTACGGTTAGTTCATATTGTTGTTCCGAGGAGCCTAAATTTTAAGGAATTTCTCTGCATTCTATTTATTCATTTTTTTATTTTATGTGTCAGTCTGTTTACCTTATTACGCATGTGCAGTATGTATGTGCCTATTGCCCTGAGAGACCAGGATAACATGTGGGATTCCCTGCAACTGGAGTTCCAGATGTCTGAAGGCCATGTCAAGGCATCAAATACTGCTTGTTCTGCTCAGGGTTGTTTTGCCTATTCAAGATTTGAAGACAATATTACATTAAGGAGTGTGTAATTTCTACCATATACCATCTGCTGAGTCAATTTTAAAATGCTTTGTATCACATTTGAACTGGGATATTTTCTATGAAAACATTTAAGTATTAAAGACATTTGATGGCATTAGAAGCAATCATTGTTTCAAAAAGTTCACATAATTATACATATGCAGGTAGTTTCTAAATTATTAAAACAATGGTCTCCATAACTGATCTTACAAGAAGATTCTTTCTCAGGAAATGACTTTCAAGAACAATGTCCTGGCCAGGCGTGGTGGCACACGCCTTTAATCCCAGCACTTGGGAGGCAGAGGCAGACAGATTTCTGAGTTCAAGGACAGCGCAGTCTACAGAGTGAGTTCCAGGACAGCCAGGACTACACAGAGAAACCCTGTCTCAAAACAAAAACAAAAACAAAAACAAAACAAAGCAAACAAACAAAACCAAAAAAGAAAAACATCATGACAGTTTGTTTAATATATATATATAACTTGTGCTAAAATATACTAATACCTCACTAACACTGCCTGCATGTAAGGTTACCCAATGAACGTAAGATAAATGAATAATAACGGTGAGATTAATGTAACAGATCAAAGGAAAATATGAGTTGTCAATGAAAAACTTAAAAGCAACCCTTTATTTAGAGCAATCATTTTAAATATTTATTTGAGAGCAGACTTTGAATTAGTGATTTTTAAAGAAATAGTATGATTGTTGGAGACTGACACTGAGCCATAAGCCAAAGTCCCC
>NC_034598.1:72183148-72187447 GCF_900095145.1 Mus pahari
TTTATTTATTTATTATATGTAAGTACACTGTAGCTGTCTTCAGACACTCCAGAAGAGGGAGTCAAATCTCGACCTTCGGAAGAGCAGTCGGGTGCTCTTACCCGCTGAGCCATCTCACCGGCCCCAGAAAGGCTTTTAAAACATACAGATGTTAGTGTTAGAGCTCAATTTCATAGCCTTTCTTTGGCATCTTTTGTTCTCTGGGATACTGTAATGTTCAGCCACAAGAGCATCATTGGTCTAAGCCAATCATAGTAAAGAATTCAATAGTTTATTAAGTGGTTCAGGAAGTAAGACTGGTTGCAGCTTGACAATGATTTGTACTCCCTGCTTCAATTTGTTCTGTTAACATAAGAAACTGCAGGCCTATGGATAGCTTTTAGTGAATATCAATCATATTGTGTGCCTTGGACAGAGTAAGAAAGGCTCTAACAAATTCATTAAGGAAATATATTTGAAACTCATTTTGAATATAGAAAACAGATTATTAAAATCAATTTTAGCAACGAAGTGCATTAGGATATTCAACCTACAGGGTGGCATACCTTGGTAAGTCCAACTTTAACAACTTTGGCTGTCATTCAGGTCCGACTCTCTTTTGCTGGGTGTTCATTTGACACAGTGCTTTTCATTGTGCTCAGACTTGGGTAGTTTGCTAGGCTGGCCTCAGGAATGCAGCTGTGTCTGTCTCCTCAGTGCTGGGATTGCAGGTATTTACAGCTGTTCCTGATAATTTTTAATTGGATTGTGAAGGATAGAAATTAGGTTGTAACACAATCACAAGATGAGCCATTTGCTGACTTAGCTATCACCTTCACCAAACTTTGCTGATGGGTTGGTGACTGAAGTTATACATATATGTATATATACATAATAATATATATATTATAGATTAAGAATATATGACTATACATTAATATATAAGATGTTACAATGTTTTAGCAATGTATAGTTATATTTCTACTTTGGGGATTTTTAGATTTGTGGATAAAAGTTGTGGATCTGTTATAAAAAGGGACATCATTTCTTTCATTACACGTTTCTCTCTACCTTTTATCTTCATCTTGGATTATAACAGAGAAAACAAGACACCTTGAATATCAAGTGTAATAATGACCAATTGCTGAGTCTAGCATGGCCTTGGTGGGGACAGAATGATAGGGTTCATGCCTTGGGACAGGGACAGCAGACATGGGCTTCCACAGCTGGAGATGGCTGCCATGGGCATAAGATTTGTGTGCCTAGTAATGTACATATTTTCACATTCCTCTGAAGAATGTGCTCCCAGTCAATGTTAATGACTCCATGATAATTGGAGACAGCATGAGTCCAGGAGGCGAAAGTCTGGCTAATGTCTCAGCAAAATAGTCAATGGTGGAACCTTCAGGACAGTCCTTAAGCCTGTGGGAAAGAACTCAAAAAGACTGAGTTAGAAAATATATAATTTCTCAACTATGCAAAATATAAGGATGCAACGTGAATTATGAGGGGCTTCGTGAATCTAAAGGAACAGAGGCAATTGCACTAGGAACCATCTTGTTAGAAGGATGCAAATGCAGTCCGATTCCTAAGGTCAGCCTGAGATAGAGCAAGGTTAGGCCCACGTATGGTAGAAATGCTAATTTCAGTACAGGGTCGCACCCGGCTCCTTTACCGCCTGTGCTTGACGAAGACTGGCAGATCTTTGAATTCTTTTGCAAGGTCAAAAGAAATTGTGTGCTTGCTGTTTTCTAAGAAGTAAGGGTCTGGGGTCACCAGATGTCGATTCATAGGATAATAACAAGGAAACCTGAAGTAAACGACTGGATTTATACGTAAAATAAAAGCTTGGCTTTATGATCTGTGGCAGAAGAGCTATTCAGAGAGGTTTTTAGAATAGCAAGAGAGAACACAGAGAAGGAGCTGTCTAGGGATCTTTAGAAAAATAATTGCCCACCAGCTTGATGCCACAATTTGAGGAGTTATTTGTTTTCATGGTTCTCAGACACACCTCTCAGAATCCATCTCCACGACAAGGCTGGTCCTTGACAACTAATCCTATTGGATATTTTAAAACTTGTTAATAAAAACTCCTATTTTTTATGCTAGACTATATTTGCTCATAATTTGAGCAACTAGAAAATTTCAAGCCAGGCGTGGGGGCGCTTGCCTTTAATCCCAGCACTTGGGAGGCAGAGGCAGGCGGATTTCTGAGTTCGAGGCAGCCTGGTCTACAGAGTGAGTTCTAGGACAGCCAGAGCTATACAGAGAAACCCTGTCTCGAAAAAAAAAAACAAACAAACAAAAACAAAAAAAAGAAAAGAAAATTTCAGTTTATATACACATTTCATTTATGGCTGAGCAGTCAGTTTCTTCCCACTCTATACCAAGGAGATATTGGCAGTGAATAGAGAAGAGGGAATCATACTTCATTGATCATGGGGCCAATGTGAGTGTGTCTAAATGTGGATGATCTATGAACAAACAGGAAGTATTACTGGACTTCTTGGGTTATCCAAGAAGATGTTGGGAGGGAGCAATATTGGTGGTGAGTATGGGAAGTGGTGGAACAGTGAAGTGGGCATTAGTCTTTAATCACATTTATTGAGTAAGTGTATGGAATTCTCAAAAAATAAAGAATACTAAAATACATTTTTATATTTATCCTTAAAGCTATTTGATATTAAATAATGATAGATATCACAAGGCAATGAAATATAAATAGGTATAAAACTCGTGTATAAAGAACAGTCATCAAATGCTCTTAAATAAGTAGGTCATATACAAACAGCATCCAGAAATTTCATATAATTAAAGCACTGTGAAGTAGTCATTAGAAGTTCATCAAAGATTTCTCCTAATCATTGCCTTTCTCTCTATCCCTATTACTGGTATTGTGTATCCACAAAGCAATATCTATTCCAAAGCTATTCCTGCTCTCAAAATGGGAACTCAGAAGTAATACAGCTCTCCAATGAAGGGCTTTCTACAATAAAACACGGGAAGACATACCAAAATTTCTCTCTAGGTCTTGTATAATGTGCTTCTAAATATTTAATGTCATAAAATGGTTTTAAATAATTCCATCATAATGTAAATTCATCATGATCCTTGAGCATTTTTTTTTACAGTGCTTTAGTGTCTATATTTTTCTAGTATAATGCAGCATAGCACATGACTCATTGACCTAGTTTATTTGGAAACGGGTACCTGGCTGTGAGGCCAGCTTGAGTCCTTCAGCTTCAGGCTCACACTCACTTCCTGCTGGTCATCTGCAGCTGACACCCTGCAGTTATCATAGTTTGACAAGGTCAGAATGCAGCTAATTGTTCTCTTTTATCTCAAGGCACTAGTATATGTACTCTGACTAGAAGAGAGATGTTTAAGATTCATCCCTGACTATTTTTTTTTTCATTTTTATTAGATTTTGTTTTTGTTTTTGTTTTTTTTATTTACAGTTCAATGTTATCCCCCTCTCCTGGTTTTCCCTCCAGAAAACCCCTATCCCATTACCCCTCCATCCTGTTCACCAGCTCACTCACACTTCTCTATCCTAGCATTCCCCTACACTGGGGCGTCTAGCCTTCACAGGACCAAAGGCCCCTCTTCCCATTGATGTCCAAACAAGGCCATCCTCTGCTACATATGCAGCTGGAGTCATGGGTCCTTCCATGTGTACTCTTTGGTCGGTGGTTTAGTCCCTGGGAGCTCTGAGGTTACTGGTTGGTTCATTCTGTGTTTGTGTGTGTGCACTTGTGGAGGCTCTGAGATGGTGTTGGAATCTGAGACCCGTAGTTACAGGTGGTTGTGAGTCAGGTAACATAGGTGTTGGGATCTGGTCTCCTAGGCCCCATGAAGAGCAACAGTACTCATAACCACTGAGCAAGCTTTCATGGACCATTTATTTTATTTTTATGGATTTTTGTTTTGTCTAGGGTTTTTGTTTGTTTGTTTTGTTTTAGTTTGTATCACTTTATTCTTATTTTTTAAATTTTTCTAAAGATTTATTTATTCATTATATCTAAGTACACTGTAGCTGTCTTCATACACACCAGAAGAGGCGTCAGATCTCACTATGGATGGCTGTGAGCCACCATGCGGTTGCAGGGACCTGAACTCAGGACCCTTGGAAGAGCAGCCAGTGCTCCCAGCCCTTTATTCTCATTTTAAAATATACTTCGGTGACACAGAATTATGTTTTTTTTTCCCTCTCCTTCCTAGTTTCTTTTATTATTATTATTATTATTATTATTATTTTCTTTATTTACATTTCAAATGCTATCCCGAAAGTTTCCTATACCCTCCCCCCACCTCTGCTCC
>NC_034598.1:72187458-72191886 GCF_900095145.1 Mus pahari
GGGTTCCTTCCCAGAAGCTGTGACTCTTCTCTCCTTCCTAGTTTCTTAAGGTGAAAGGTGACAAAATAGTTTCAAAGGATTCTATACTGATTATAGCTAGAGTTGTCAACCTGCCATTTGCCACAGAGGTTTCAAAAGTGCCAGCTACTATTATTATGCCAACAACTGCTGTTGCATGGCAGTTTCCTCTGAATTGAGGGAACAGAAGTCATGGGACTGAAAATTTCTGAGAATCCATTGAGCTGCCTGCAGGTTTGGTAGAGGCCTCCAGGTTTGCAGGTTTTGAGAGTTGTCACCTGTAATGTTTTGTATGGCCCAGGGAGTGGCACTATTAGGAGGTGTGACCTTAGCTACCTGGAAGTCAGTATTCTGCTAGCAGCCTCCAGATGAAAATGTAGAATTCTCAGCACCTCCTGTGCCATGCCTGGGTAGACTCTGGTAAGCCTTAGCTTACCAGGGACTTCCTGAATGAGTGATGCAGAGCTGGGAATCGATCCAAAAAGCAAGAGGAATTTCTTATTCCAACATGTTGGCGGTTCCCTGCACATGGAGAGAAAACAGCCCTCCTGCACAGCCCATCCAGGGAGCCTTCATGCAGTATTCCAGGTAGCAGTCATTAGGCTCAATGTGATTGGCAGAACATTGTGACTTTCAAACTAATTGGTCTCTGGGGAATGAGGTGGGTGGCCAATGGTCTATGTGCTCAGGTGGTCAGTCCCTCCTCCCTGTGGTCTGAGGAATGCAGTCATCCCCTCCTGTCTGGAGGGCAGGAGAGTCTATGTTCTTTATGACCTTTCACCTCCAAGAGGGGAGGGGCCCAGTGGAACTTTCTAAAGTTCCTGAGCTGATTTCTTCACCTGTCTGGATGCTGCCATGCTCCTACTTTGATGAGAATGGACTGAACCTTTGAACCTGAAAGCCAGCTCCTATTAAATGTTGCCCTTAAAAAAGTTGCCTTGGTCATAGTGCCTGTTTACAACAGTAAAACCCAAACTAACACATCACCCGAGGTAGGGTGGGCTTATGATGGAGCAGCTGAGGTTTGGTTGTTACTGTTTCATGATAGCCGTTTCCTGGAGAGAAGTAGCACACAAGTCCATTCAACTCAGGAAAAGAACTCATGACATTTCAAAGTAATGCTTCTACCAGAGTCGGACATTGGGAACCAATAAGTTTTTATTGGGGATTGTTAGTAAGATTATTGATGAGGGGTTACTTACAGAAGGAAAGATGGCTAGAAAACAACAACAAAACCCCAGCTGCTTCCGACCTAGAAGATCAATAGAGAGCATGTCAAGGTGATGTAGGTCCTGGCAATAGTGGCCACATGAATATGAACACGTGCAGACACTCAGAGAACTATATATCCAAAAATGTGTCACTGTGGGTTAAGTATATTTTAACAAATTTGCTTTTAAAAGTACAGATGCTTATCCTAACACTTTGAGGAAGAGGTTGGAGAAACAGCTCGATATTTTAAAAAGCACTTGTTCCTTTTCCCGAGAGCTGGAGATCAGGTGCTATAAACCCACAGAGGGCGATTCATTGCTGCCCATCACTCCAGTTCTGATGGATCCTACATACACTTCTGACCTTCAGAGACAACCACACACATGTGGAAAACACACACACACACACACACACACACACACACACACACACACACACACACACGGTGGTTTGAATCTGCCTGTCCCAAGAGAAGTGGCATGCTTAGGAGGTTAGGAAGAGGTGTGGCCTTGTTAGAAGAAGTTTGTCACTGTGGAGGTGGGGCTTTGAGGTCTCATATAGATGCTCAAGCTAGACCAGTGTGACTCAGTTTCCTCTTGAATGCATCTGAATCAAGTGTACCACTCTGCTCCTCCATCACCACATCTGTCTGCATGGTGCCTTGCTTCCCACCATGATAACGGACTGAACCTCTGAATCTGTAAGCCAGCCCAATTAAATGTTGTCCTTTATAAAAGTTGCATTAGCTGGGCGGTGGTGGCACATGCCTTTAATCCCAGCACTTGGGAGGCAGAGGCAGGCAGATTTCTGAGTTCAAGGCCAGCCTGGTCTACAAAGTGAGTTCCAGGACAGCCTGGGCTATTCAGAGAAACCCTTTCTCAAAAACAACAACAACAAATAAATAAATAAATAAATAAGAGTTGCATTGTTCATGGTGTCCCCTCACAATAATGAAACCCTATCTAGAACTGTGTGTGTGAGTATATAACATTTGAAGTCTGTTTCCAAACCAGATACCTTTTCAGGAATTCAATTTTTCTTATATGAATAAAGGAAAAATAGACTGAATGTTGACACAGTCAATGCAGATAGCAATACATTATTTTTAGTTGCTTTTCCATTTCCTTTGTGCATCTTAGAAATAAAGGTCCTGCTCACTTATATCCTGCTTGCATGATCTTCTGTGTATTCCAATATCCATTTTATTTTCCAGTCCTGCAGGAACTTCTCAGATTCTCATTTTTCTTGTTTCTAAGGAAGACTACTGGAAACTGAAAGGCTTTCTAGTTATGTTACTTGCCCCACACATATTATACATTACACCCTTATTTGTTATTCACTGTGTATAAGCAGGATCGTATATCTAATTGATCAGATTATCTATTTGCTCAAACCTTCAGAGCCTGAGGAATTAAACTAAACTCTCCCTCAACTGGTAAATTTCCCTAATTTCTTTATAGCAACGTAACATCTAATGATTCTTGCCCATGAAGAGTGTTTCTCAAGCATGCTGTGTGTCTACATGTTCTTCCCTTGCTGTGATGATTATTCATAATACATTTACAAACTAAAACATGGATCAGACTTCTCTTAAGCCAGATAGCTTTTATTCTTTCATACCAACCATTTCAAATAGCTGTCCTAAGGAGTTCTTTGGAAAACTCAAATTAGACAGTATCAACCTTCTGTGGATTCTACAGCCTTCTAGGGACACTCCTGCAATCTCTTGCCTGGTGTGTGTGTTTGTATGTTTCTTTCCACATGGTATTAGGCATCTGTTGTTGCATAGTAAATTGCTACTAATGCCTAGCAGTTTCACCCTACATCTTTGTGTCAAGAATCCAGCATTGCTTACCTGGGCTCATATGGCTTAAAGTATACCATATGGTTCCTACTAGTCCTCCCATTCAGAGCTAGGAGCAAGGAGTCTCTACTGCCAAGTGCTTGGCTGGTAGATGACCTTGTACTCTTGCTCAGTAGCTGTTGTTTGGACATTCTGACTTCTGGCTTACCCTGTAGCAATACATGACACTTGCTTTACTATAAGTACACCGAATAACCAATATTTAAGTTATAGCCCTTTTATTATGTCATTTTAAAATGGATAATTATCCAGGTCTGCTATAGTCTATTTGTTTTTGAAAGAATCAGAAATTCCAGCAAGTGAATTCAAGGCAAGGGGCCATCTAAGGGATCCAAATGCAGAGGAGGTTTACGAAACCATTAGAACTTAGTTCTCCTGGGCACCTTACCTGATTAGGAAACCTGACAGCATGTTTGACAACAGCTTCGAGATTTTTCTGTATTATGTTTTTGAGAGACTGGAACTCTATGTGCTCTCTGTGGTTTTCCTCCTTCTGCGTCCTGGATTCTATGTGAGCTCAGTATTCTATGATCTGAGCTAAACCGATCCCTTGAGAGCCCTTCATTAACACCAGCTCTGTGATGTTACCATCCTTTCCCATGATTTTGCTCATTCATTTCCATATAATCAAAAGGATTTCCTTATTCTTTATTCCAAATGAAATTCAATTTTCACTTAATTTTCTATATAATTCTACAAAACATCAATTCATATGAGTCATATGCATATGTATCTCACATTTTGGTTCATGTTATTTAGATCTTCTGTTGCCTTTTAGGCTTGTTCTCTACTTTTCTATGCGTTCTTTCCTAAAGAATGGCAGATGGTAAGAAAATTCTTTACACGATTTATACTATATGGTATATTATTTATACGATATGATTCTGTGATTTCATCATAATAGAATTACAAGGTATTATTTAATAATAAGTAGTGTTATGAAAAGTTAATGCACTTTTTCTTATGGTGATTCTAATCCTTTTAAAGTAGCATGATGGAATTCACTAAAACCACTTTGACTTTTTATGGCAATGTATGTTAAGCCAAAATAAATGAAGTCTTACTGAGCTGGGAAGTTAATAGTGAGTTTCTAGAGCCAAAGTATTCATTGTAAACATAAAAGCACATTTATGAACTTACATGTCAATTCATGCACAGTATTATAATTTGTTCTACAGCATTAAAATGAGTAGTTCTTATTTGCCACATAACCTAATAAACTGAGTTTGATCCCCAGATTCCACAATGTGGAAGGAGAAAATCAGCTCCTACAAGTTGTCCTCTGAGTTCTGCAGGCAGCATGGCTCTTAAACACACACACACACACACACACC
>NC_034598.1:72191940-72222164 GCF_900095145.1 Mus pahari
CACACACACACACACCACAGACACACACACCCCTACCTCGCACCACTCTAAATTACTCTAAATATATCCACTGATAAGTAATTGTAATGAAAATATTAAAACTTCACCAAAAATATTCAAATATACCTTCATCTTAAAATATTCAACAAATCAGGTTCTTTGTGCATTTATTATGTGAATAATGCTAGTTTAAAATAAATTTATGACAACTGTTTTATTTTACTTGTTAGACATTTTTTAAAAATCTATTATTATCATGTACAATAATATGTGTGCATAGAATGTATGTGGGAGTGAAGTGTGTGCATGCCAAGATGTACATGTGGAAATCAGAGGTCAACTGTGTGGAGTCATTTCTCTCCTTCCTCATTTCTATGGAAACAATACATGTCATAGGCCATGCTTCCTATAAAACAACCTCCCTCCCCCTTACTTTAAGTTTCAATTCTATTCTTTTCTTTTTTTTCTTTTTTTTGGTTTCTCTGCATAGCCCTGGCTGTCCTGGCACTCACTTTGTAGAGTAGGCTGGCCTCGAACTCAGAAATCCACCTGCCTCTGCCTCCCGAGTGCAGGGATTAAAGGCATGCGCCACCACGGCCCGGCGTTTCAATTATTTTCAGGATGGAGAGATGGTTCAGCAGTGAAGAACACTTGCTGATCTTGCAGAAAAGCTCTCTGGGTTACCCATGTAGTGGCTCACAACCATCCATAAAATGCGTTCCAGGAAATCTGGTGTACTTAGGACATACAGATGTGCTGCTTGGTCTTCATTTATGTTCTGAACAAATGGAAAGGGAGCTATTCCAAAAGCTGTTGCCTATAAGTGATCCGGATATAGATGGGCTACCTTGTCTGGCCTTACAGAGGCTTAAAGTTCCAGGGAAGGGAGAATAGCCAGGCGTGTCCCCACCTACCTAGAAGAGAAACTAAGGGGGAAGAATAAGGGTTTCTGAGAGGGGGTGACTGGGAGGAGGGGGTGAGCAGGATTAAATTAAAAGAGAGAAACAACAACAACCACAAAAGGAAATAACTCAACAAACCAAATGATGACCTCAGTGTGTGTGTGGAGAGGGAGGAGGCTGGAGAGATGGATTGGCCATTAAGAGCACTGGCTCTTCTTTCAGAAGATCTAGGTTCAATTCTCGGTAACCACTTGACAGATCACAACTGTTCATAACTCCAGTTCCAGGGGACTCATTACCCTCACAGGCATACATTCAGGCAAACACCCTTACAATATAAATAAACCAATCATTTTTTTTTAAAAAAAGGGACACCTCAGTGGAGAGCTTCCAGGGGAGAATCAGTGATATAGAAAACAGAATTTGAGATCAATGCCAAAGTAGATGAATTGTACCACTAAATAAAGCTCAATGATAAATCTTTTAAAAAATATATAAACAGAATACAGGTCAGCTATTGGATATCATAGAAACAGAACCTTCAGAGTGTGGGCGTAAAAGATGAATACCATAGTGAAGATATAGAGAATATTTTTAATAAAAATATTAATTTAATAAATTTAATAAAAATTAATTTAATAAATTTAATAAAAATCCTAGAAATAATTTTTCCAATTCTAGAGAAAGAGATTTCATCCAGATCCAAGAGGACTAAATGGAATTGATAGGCAAAACAAACAACAAACAAACAAAAACTCACAGGAATTTGGCAGAAAAGTAGGAATAGGGATGGAGCTGGAGTTAAGGGAACAAAGGATGGATTTTATAAAAGCACATTCCGTGCATGTGAGAAATTCTCAAACAATTAAAAAGAAATACAGACAAACTCTAATACCCCTTACAAGGCTTTAATTTTGTTATCATATTACTGATTGTTATACGAGTAAGTATGCATCTGTTCACATATGTTTATGCGTCCTTACTGTCTCAAAAATCTCTAGAATATTTCACATTTCAAATACTTTTAGGTCACATTCTCTGAGAGACTAATTCAGACAATGCTTTTCTTTCATGGTATTGAAGGAATTAGTGACTTCGGGGAGCTACAACTTCATGGTGAACAGATCCTGGGGACAACAAGGAGCCTGATAGCTGCTATCAGACGATTGTTGCTCAACTGTCCGAGTCATGCAAACCTATGGCCCTAAGTAGCAGAAACTGCATTTTCTCTTCACTTTACTCTTACCATGGTGCCCGGTATACAAATTCATTCTCCAAGTATTTACTGAATACATCAGTTTATGCTAGATTTAGCATGGGTTTCGAGCTACCTTACTCATATGAACTATTTTTACTCTATAATCTACTAGTTTTATAAATGTAAATTAAGAGAGTGTAGATTAAACCCATAAACCCATAAATAGAGTCTGCTCCTACTGTGTTGGAAAAGGTAAGTTTCAAGTCCCAAAGTAGTCAGTGTATGCATAGAAACACATTGTATTAGTTACAGTTTTCTTCTTAAAATGTCAAGGTCTTTATTTCATTTTCCTCATATGATACTTGATACCTATCCCACAATGCCTTGATCCAGAAGGACAAATCTTTTTTTTTTTTTTTTTTTTTTTTTTTTTTTTCCGAGACAGGGTTTCTTTGTGTAGCCCTGGCTTTCCTGGAACTCACTTTGTAGACCAGGCTGGCCTTGAACTCAGAAATCCACCTGTCTCTGCCTCCCAAGTGCTGGGATTAAAGACGTGCACCACCACGCCCAGTTGAGAAGGACAAATCTGTGTCCACTGTGAACTCTCTGCAATCTGTAAACATAATATATATTAATTTGCTTCATCCTTCATTTATAAGTGAAGTTGGTATTTCTAATATATTCAGTGTATGGACAATAAAAACAAGACCCATAGGGAATCATGATGTGTTTGAGGTCACATACCTACTAAGTAATGATGACATTTTAACTTAGGCTCTCAGACTCCAAAATAGCATAGTCGTTATTACTTGCAAAACCACAATCTGGAATGGAAAAAATACAATTCATCCTATGAAGTACTTGTCACACAAACATGGGGATCTGCATTTAAGCTAAAGACCCTACAAAAGAAAACATAAAATATATAAAAGCTTTTTAAAGGGTGATCTACATACCTGGAATTACTGTATTTCTGATACGAAGCTAAGTAGATGGATCCTTAAGGCCCATTGTCCAGCCTAGCCTACTCCATCAGCACCTGGCCAATAAGAGGACCACTCCTCACTAAAAAAAAAAAAAAAAAAAAAAGCTAATGCCTGAGGGAAATATGCTAAGATTAACCTCCAGTCTATACACATGCAACCACAGAGACATGAATGACCACATACATACTGATTCATAAATATATCAAGTAATATAATGATAAAATTGTAATACTCAGTTCACAGGCTCCCATTGGTATAATAAGGACTTTTCATTAGAGAAATTACTGAAACTAGGTAGACTTGAAGCCTTTATTGCAAATTAAATGCATTACTGTTGATGATTTTATTTTGGAGTTGTATTTTCCTTCTATGAAAATTAGAATTAGGCCCCCATACAACATTTACACCCCAAATCAAAACCTTGGCTTTTTTCTGTATTCTTACTTACTCTTGCTCCCGTTAGCATAAACACATCTTTAATCCTACAGCTAACTTATTCAAATTCTGTAACATTAAGGCAAAGAAAATAATATTTTAACTACTTAGTTTAGTCCCTAAAATATTGATGTTCAATAAATAGAAGTGGCAATAATACCTCTTGTAAGGATTATAATATAATTATTGTTTTTGCAATAACTGTGCTAAATCTTGTCCCTATATTTAATTAAGATTTACCATTCAATATCCTCAGAAGCATATTATTAAATTTCATAGTTAAATAGATAGCATGAAAACCATTTTGTATTTTTCTTTTTATTTAATTGCAGCAATTGAATTTTACTTTATGGCATATGAACAAATTACTTCCAAGCAAATTTGACATTAAATAGAATAATGTTAAAATCAGAGAATTAGTGTACTGTCCCTTGGAAAGTGCACCGGAATCATCTGTGTTCCTTTTTTTTTTATTATCACCAATTATAGTTGATAATCGTATTTAAAGTCTCATCTTATATTTTAAAATTTAAAAACCCCAGATATAAATAAACATTAATTACATTTTAACATTTGAAAAATGTGTCAATAAAACAGTTGTGCTGTACAGGAAATAACACATCTTTAGCTAATACACTTGATCTTAGCCAAAAGGCCGAGAAGCGATATCTTTAGCTAATAAATGCCACAGGATTTATTTGAGAATTGCACTATTCAGTTATGATGTATGCTCTGAGTTAGCCCGTGGGTTCCATGAAGGAACATGTTCAAGAAAAGCTCTTCCAAACAATAAAATACCTAAGCACTATGAGGTTTAATTTAAACTATGCTAAATTTTAAAAATCACTATATTCACATGTGAACAAGCCTCCAATTATTCCCCAGTAGCTACAAAAAATATCATAAAAATTTAACGTTAAATTAAGATTATTTTATATGGACTGTGAAGGTGGCTTAACAGGGAAACATACTTGCTACATAAGCATTAGAATTTGAGTTTCATCCCTCAGAATTTATGTAAAGTCAGGCACCAAGCCAGTCGTCTGTAATTGCAGAGAAATAGGAGGAGAAAACAGAAAAACTCAAGTTTGCACAGTACACAGCAGTAAACAATGACACTTCAATGGTGGGAGGTGAAGTCTGGCATCTGCAGTGGTCATACATATGGCTGTGCACACACATACATGAACATCTTACACACACACACACACACACACACACTCACACACACCAGCTTTCTACAAGCAACATTCATGGAACCCTACCTAGTGTCGTATGGATGGTGATACTTACATCTGTATAGATTTCCAAGTAACAATTATTTTAAGCCAACTTCAAGGTTAAGCCAACCTTTCCATCTTCTCCAATTCACCACAAATGAACCCCATTTGACAAGATGATATTCCAAGGGACAAAAATCCTTAAAATTCTCTTTTCTAAGAAAGGTACTAACTCATGTGACCAAGGAATCTTCATATAAGGTTATATACTCATGCGTTTCATAAATTACAGAGAAATTAAGAATGTGTACACTAGAATGTTAAATATATTACAAGTGTGCAAATGTAGAAGCCATTGAAAACGTCCCTAATGACAATGCCAGTTATGTACCTACCATAAAAGGTACATATCCCCTTCTCATCAAACCAAAGTAAGAACAGAATCAGGGTCAAGTCCCCTGAGTTTGCTTGTGGAGGATGGGGATATCATAGATCATAGTTTTAGAAATGAAAATATTTCACTCCATTAAAGATCTATTAATGAATTCCCAATGGTGTCAATAAGTAAATGCCATCACTGAGGGTCTCCAAGGGACAGATGGTTTTAAAAGTCTTCTGTTGTTCATCCATAGTCATTCCCCCGTTTACAGTGTTTTGATTGTGTCTTCAGCTTAGGTAAGAGAAACTGGAAACATAAAAGACTTATTGTGACATTACCTGTCTTCCTTGTCAAGTGATTTGAAGCTGAGTTCAGGTCAACAGCATTTAAAATTCCAGCTGAAGAATAAACAGCTAAAGGAACATTCCAAGGAGAAAAGAAAGAAACTAGTGTGTGGTGGGCGCAAACACGAATGATGGCCAGCTATGAAACAGTCCCTTTACTTCCCCAGCCTTGTAAATTTGTTTTCTGATTTCAAAAACCATTAAAAAAATATTTCTACGGTTGCATTGTTTCTTTGGTTTCCTGAAAGGTTCTTAGACCACTTATATTTTAGGCGTTTCCATTTTTCATCTGGAAAATAATTAGCAGAATAGAACACGTGACCCACTAACCCCAGGATGTATCTGCAAGTGGACCCAGTTAAGATGTGGACTCTAAAGACCAGGTTCATATTTTCTCCCTGGACAATGATGTGGAAGCATATGGCAGGAATTTCAGCACCAGGAGCAGAGGCTTGAGGATTGCCAAAAAGACTTCATACAAACACACAAAGCAAAACAAACAAACAAACAAACAAACAAATATTCCTCAGTTATTAGGCCTGGAGTAACTTCCATGTCTATTTATTCTGTTTTCCTTAATAAATCCATTAAGAATGTTTTGTAATGGAGAGGTCCCATGTACCCCTTCAAATTGGCAAGCAATCTATCTTCACATTATCACTATCAAATGCTCCTTCTGCAGCTCTGCATCTCCCAAGTCAATGCTTTCTTTCTGATTTCACCAGGAAATAAATGGATTTTAGGGCTCCAGAAAAGTAATGAAGGGAGAATTTTGATATCATCAAAAATTCAAAACATATACTCACATTCGGGTTTCAAACATCTGTCTGTGGGCCACCCCCTCTACTTAGCTGAGTGCTATGAGAGAGTCCACCTCTTAGTGGTTGTATTATAACACATGTAGCATTTCAATAACTACTGCCAGGGAGAGAAGCAAGCAGTCTTATTGGACAGCATGTGTAACTCATACTATTTCCAAAAAAAATCAGTAAATACTTTATCTCTTCCTCATTGAGTTTCAGTTTAGACTAGAACACCTAGAAGGTACCAAAATTATGAATATAGGATATGATAAACTCTATAAGCAATCTATGAAATCAATTTTGTACACTTTTGATTTTTTAAGGGGTAATTTGGTCAATAACACCAATAATCAAGAGGCAATCCCGTTTTAATTCTCAGGGTTCCTGACTGGCTGTTGTAGACACTGAAAATACTTCTGAGTGAAAGAATAAATGAATGAGATTCAATAAGCGTATCTCATCACTGACATGGTTATATTGAGGCCAAGAGGTGCTGAAATTATTGGGTAAGCTGTAAATGTATGTTTCAAGAACAGTCAGATATCCTAAGTGCTATAGCAGGCCTTCAAACATCTCTCAGTGCTTCTGTAAATAAACAGATGTTACATCTTCAAAACAATGCTTAACAAGCTGCCAGTCCTCTTTGTTCAACTTCACTGTTGCCATGGGCAACACATGCAGAAATGCTCCTAGTTCATTTAAGAAATTTAGTTCCTGACATTTGTATAATTAAAATAGATAATAATTCCAGATTATTTATTTTTGCAATTTACAGTCCCATCAAATAGCAACAGGGTAACAACTTTATGAAAAAATAGCCAGTATCCTCTTAAATTATGTGATTTTTAAGTCATTTTACTTATGAAAAATTTTATCATAAAAATTTCACACTAACTCACATTTATACAAAGTAACACTTCACAAAGTATAACTACCATGTTTGTTTGTTTATTCATTGTTTATATGATGTTAGCCAAATATATTATGTGTGCACATTTGTGTATTTGTGTGTGTGTGTGTGTGTGTGTGTGTGTGTGTGTGTTTGCATGCTATGTGTAGGTTAGAGGACAATCCTGGGTGTCAATCATTTTTGATCTTGTTTAACAATGGTATCTCTTTTGTTGCTTACCTCTAGATTTTCTAGGCTTTTTGTCCCCCAGCTTCCAAGGAAACTTCTGTTTGCTCTTCCCATGTCAGAATAGGAGCAGTGGGACGTCAGACACATGGTGTGCTGTCCAACTTTGTGTGGGTTCTGGAGATTAAATTCCAGTCTTCATGCTTGGGAACCAGGACATGACTCCCTAAACCACCACATATGGATGAAGGCTAGTGAAGGCTAAGTGGCCATCTCTTGTCTTTTTAATGGTTGTCTATATGGCTTTGTCTTATAGTCACTTATGTTTGAAATTATTTGAAAATAAATAATTTTCTGCTAGACTATCACTGTTTGAGCAGCTTACTTTATTTTCAATAATAATAATTAAGAAATAAACTAATAAAAGATAATATAGAAATAAATTTATAGTGCTTCCAGTATTGAATAAGTAGCTAATAAATTATCTTCACTCGACATTCGTCATGTCTGTCAAGGACCACCATAAGATATTGGTTTATGAAGTTAATTTAGAGAAAATTAGCCAAGTGAGCAATCAAGAAGTGCACTCTAGGATTTAAGTTTTAAAGTCTTTGTTCATCTGAATCAGAGCCAGCGATCTCACAGGATTTATTTTTAATACCTACATAATGTAAATTATATCTGGCATGTCTCCCTGGGAAAGCCAGTGTTCAGACATAACTGAAGTAAAAAAGCTTTAAGTGAATAAATTTATAATCTTATCCACTAATTTTATAATCTTATTCACTAATTTTATATGCCGCCATCAAGAATATTAGTCTTCTAGTTAGTGGGTCCAAATACAAATCCTATTATCTGTATCATGAACTTAGAAGCAGCTTTTGATCTGAAAGTCATTGGGTCTAGATGTTGTTCTTGGGTTTATTCTTTCATCTTTTCTTCTGGGAATTTATTCACAAGATCTTTTCCCTCAGTTCCAGTCTTATTTCTGTTAAATGTAAGATGTTTTCTCATTTCTCAAAGACTTGTGCTTTTTTTTTTTTTTTTTTTTTTTTTGAGATTTAGCCCTAGTGTCTTTAACACCCAGTAGGTAAATCTGGTTTGTTTTTTGGTTAACCTTACGTATTGAGTCACTAATTTTTTTCTGGTCAAAAAACAAGTTTTTATACCTTTCTTATACCTTTTTAAAAAAAATTTTAATTCTCCCTAGTTTAGTGAAATAATTTCACAGTTAACTATTATAGCTTCTGCAATTCTAATTTTTTTGAGTTATTAAATGAGTCTAGCTGGGCATGGTGGCACACACCTTTAATCCCAGCACTCAGGAGGCAGACGCAGGGGGATTTCTGAGTTCAAGGCCAGACTGGTCTACAAAGTGACTCCACACTGGTCTACAAAGTGAGTTCCAGGACAGCCAGGGCTATAGAGAGAAATCCTGTCTCAAAAAAAAAAATAAAGTAAAATAAAATAAAATAAAATAAATAAACAAAAACAAAAACAAAAACAAAAAAATCAGTCTAAATAAAAATTCAAAATATTTAAACATTGAGTTTGGGCACTGCTATAAGTTGAACAATGACCATCATTTTAACTTAATATATCGCTTGTTGGTTAATTTCTTGTCATGTTTCATTGAAAATATAATTTTTGAACATGCGCCTAGTATAGCAAACATGGTCAAAAGCCATGAAAGTCATAAGCTAAGATTATATTGATGTTACTTTGCTAAATCATCCCTGTCCTGGTTTCACTCTATCACCGTAACAAAAACTCTAACTGAAAACAGCACAGGAGACAAAAGGGTTTATTTCTACCTACAGGTTCCCTTTCATCAATGAACAAAGTCAGGGCAGGAATTTAAGTAGAAGCCCAAACCAGAAAAAATGGAGGAATGTTGCTGGATGGCTTACTTTCTGGCTTGTTATCAGGATTATTATCAGCTCACATTTTTATGCCTTCCAATACCACTTGCCTAAGGGATGATGCCACCCACAGTTAGTTTAGCCTTCCTAAGTCAATTAAAAATCAAGACAGTCCACTGAAGACATACCCATGGACCATCTGACCCATAAATCTCTCAGTTCTTAAATGACACTAAGCTGTGTATACATATTGTATGTGTAGGTGTAGGTGCATGCATATGCATACATTATATATATATATATATATATATATATATATATATATATATATATATATATATATATGCTTATCCCAATCTTAATCTGAAAAACCTTTTATTGCAATGAGTGAATGAGTGGTGGTTAATGCAAAGGCTCATTTCTGTACAAAGTGCTCGGGTAAAGCAATTGTGTATTCAACTATAGATGACACATCTATATAAACTCTCTGCAAAAGGTTTTAGGAACATTGTATACGTGAGGATTAAAAAGAATAGTAAGATGCAGAAGATGGGGCATATTTTTAAAATGTTGTTCTCTGGACCAGATAGCAGCTGTAGAGAACAGGACTTGTGGGTTACCACCTAGTTAATATTCCAACATAAACTGTGCTCCCAAGGTCTTACCTTAACCTCATGAGGTGTACAGTTGATGAGGGCTGGGATGCTGAAAGTAACATGTGTTTTGCAGTGTGACCACTGGTAGGTGCTTCATACCCTAGTGAATTCCCCTAGACTCATAACCATATGGACTGCACTTGTTGGGACCATTGGAGAAGCAGAAGTATGTAAAGCCAATCATGGCTCTCTCCATGTGTACTCTTTGGCCTCTTTCCAATTAACTGTTATAACACTTATATATAACCTAATATAATCTTCTCAGAGTGTAAAATGTTATGCATATGTATATTTCAGGGTTGGCCATAGGTATTAAATAAACATTTGTGATATTTCTTCTCTCTCTCTCTCTCTCTCTCTCTCTCTCTCTCTCTCTCTCTCTCTCTGTCTCTCGATATTTCTTAGTGCTGTCTCTTACTCAACTTCTGTCTGAATCTTAAACACTCACTAGTTCCCATGAATATTTCCTAATAGAATTTCTGGCTCGCTCTTCTTTCATTGTTTCTAAGTGTTCCAAATATAAATATGTTGAATTTTGCTGATATTTTTCTCTTCTTATCTCACATATTCAATAGCCAAGTACTCTGAAATCTATGTTGCAATGCTTTTTACACCTCTTTATTAATCTATATGAGCACTTGTCTCATTCCATGCTAAGTCTTATTAATCCTGTCCATTTTATCTTTTTCTATTGTCCACCATTTATGATCTTTTATTAGCCTCGGCAACATCTACAAAAGTACAGGTGATTATCTTTCTTGAAATTCTTCTGATAGATTTTTATTGTACTAAGACAGAATCTACAATACCTGAAATGTCCTAAGGAACCTGGCTACTGCTCTTCATCCTCCATATTTTCCCACCCTCATCTTTATTCATTATGATGTTCAAACACTGCAACCCTGTTCTTATAAGCAGCCTCAAATAAGGACTTTCTTCTGTACATAGTTCCTTTCTCCCCATCTTCATCTTGTTTCCCCTACTGTTATCAGGATAAGATTATTATTTCTGGACAGAAGTAGGTTAATTTCTTTTATTCTTGAGAATTACAATATCTGAGTTTCTGACACCTTTTTTTCTTGAAATGTTTATTATAATTCAAAACACTCTTTTATTCTTGCAATGAAAAATCACTCCTGCTCCCTGCAAAAGTAAAGGAGAGCAGTGCTGTATTCTAAGCAGCAGGCAAAATTCTCAGTAAACGTTTCAGAGCTTGGAAAAGTGAAATGCTAACTTGTAGATACAGTATGTATTTTCTAAAATACTCCTGGGCTCAGTATATTTTCATAAGTGTATTCCATATTTTTACACAAAGATTACAAACTATACTTCTCTAAAATACAGTGTATAGAAAAGTCTGGAAACACAGCAGCTATCAAATATATTTATTAGAGATGAGAAATACGCAGGTAAAGAGTAAAGGAACAGTCTGTTCAGAAAAAAGCTGATGACAAAGTTTAGAAATTTGGAACTGAGGGAAACAAAAGAGAAAAGATTAAAATGCATCACGGCTGGTGGCTGATTAACTGCCAAATGATTAATATTAAATATGTACTTAAGTTTTCAAGATGCTTTATGTCTATTTCCTTAATTGACATGAAAAAATCTACCAATGCATAAAATAATCTGCTTAGATGAAATTCAAATAAGACACTGAATTCATTAAAACTTACCATTCTCTTTGTGCGATTACCAGGGTAATTAGCTGTTTGTTTGTTTGTTTGTTTGTTTGTTTAGGTTTTTCAAGACAGGGTTTCTCTGTATAGCTCTGGCTGTCCTGGAACTCACTCTGTAGACCAGGCTGGCCTCAAACTCAGAAATCCACCTGCTTCTGCCTCCCAAGTGCTGGGATTAAAGGCGTGCACCACCATGCCCAGCTAGCTGTTTTATTTATTGTCTCATCTACTAACCTTTCAAGGAACAATTTAATCAGATAATGATGTTGGGTGTTGACATCAAAGAGCATATATATATATATATATTTCATATATATGGACGATAATATTGAAAATTTCAATACTAGACAATAGTTTTATTTCATCACTGAGTATGAGCTTTTTTTTTAATTATGTTTTTCATTTTGGATGAATGTCTGCCCATGTAATACCACAGTAAGCCAGTAGTTAATAATAATAAGACACATAGTTATGTACAAATATACCCTTTAAGATACCATTACATTAAAAGTCTTAATCTCATGTATTTTCCTGTTATTTATTAAGTATCTCAAACTTGTAGGGTGTACCCATGTTCTGAGTTATTTTCCCATTAAAAAATTAAAAGTTCACATTCACTTCCCACCTTAACTCAATCTTTTTCAAATTTCAGAACGGAGAAAAATATGTACATATATTAAAATGGGAAATAGTTATCATTTTCTTCAAAGCACCAAAATATATGGCACCTAAAGGGGAAATTATTTTTCTATTGTTAGTATTTAATCTCTCCATTGTGATTTTGATATTTAAAAGTATTACTATTTTATATGTGCAGTATAGTATAACACAAAGATCCTGAAATACTACAGTGACTAAGATTAGGGAACGTGTTCTGTTCTCTTTCCCTTTAATTAGCTGAATAATTGCTTCAGCTTTTCAATTCTCTTTGTCCATGGAGATTTAACTTGATACTCAACTTTCATCACATGAAAATCACAGTCATTTTTCCCAAGATAATCTGTTCAATTTTCCTCTCCAGAATGATTGACAAGTATTCACAATGAGAAAAAAGATCAAAGAAAGCCTTACTCTCAGAGTCACTGATCCATGAAAAGAATGGCTTTTGCTCCGAAGGAAAAAAGCAAAACAAACCAGGATGTAAATTTGGTAATATTTTATATAATGTAATATATATACTTATATCGTAAAAATACTTAGTACATATATTTACATTTACATAATCTTGTGATATTTGCAGTATATTTCAAACATATATGAGATCCCCAAGTGTGAAGCAAGGCTTATACACATTTACTTGAAGTAAAGATTATAAGAAAAGCAATATGTACTATGGACTATGTAGACACTGACATTAGGAATTCAGACAGGGTATCAAATTGACCATGTTGTTTTGGGTACACATCACCTTCTATTTTAACTATTGTGTATCTCTCTGTGTGTTTATTATTGCCTTTGAGACAAAGTTAGACATATGTCACAACTGAATAATTAAGGATAGTTCATATGGTTTGTTGAAATTATTCAGACACTAGTGGGTGCTTATAAATCCTGGTTTTTAAAAAGCCTACATTGTCAGAAAAGACAATTAATTGTTTTTTTAAAGTGACGGAAAATGTTATTAAATGATATTCAGAATGTCATTCTACAGATCATGATTAAAAGTCATCAAATTAGGTGTCCAGTCAAACTGCCCTGTGTAGGTTAAACTATTATCAACCATCGTGTGTTGCCATGTATAACATGTGACATACAATACCCATTTTTTGCCATCTGCAGTATTTCTCTTAACAACAAGAACAGTGTGTGAAAGTGCTTGTGTGAGTCTGCTACTGAACCACAATAGTGCATAGGGGGATTTAAACAAAATGAAGCAGGAATACTGATGCAGAAAACAGTACTGTATTTCGTACAGGGCAGTAATAGTACAAATATGTAAGGCAAGAAAAGGAACAACCACAATGGCAAAAACTGAGGGTAGTCTTTCAGGTGAGGAACAATAGTGACGTGAACCAGAATATTCCTGGAAGAAATTTATTGTAAGATTTGATTTAATTTTTGTTCAGGGAGTATGGAATGTCCTTCTAATCCTTTCTTTTTTTACAATTTAAATTATATTAAGTAAACAAAACTAAATTTCATCATCCTGCTTGATAAGAAGAGGTGGTTTCATGGCTACAAATAATCTTCACTGATTTCATCACAATTAAGAACAAGACTGAGCCATCTACAAACTATTCCTGTACTTGTGTTTAAGAAGTTTTTGTTGTTATTATTATTTTTTTAATGGTTATAGAATTCTCTCTGCGGTAGAGTGCTCATATGGTTCTTAAAACAATTTAATACAGATGATAATTATAGGGTAATATATAGTGTAATGTCATTCATACTCAATGTAGAACCATAAAGTTTTAGCATATTACATGTGTTAGGCAAACGGAAGATTCTGTATTCTGTAATCATAAAGTCAAACAATTAAATTCTTAAGATCTTCTGGATATATATCTATATCATCTATCTATCATCTTTACATTAATATTTCTCTTTATATATCCATATCTTTATGTACATATCATAAACTAGAGACAAATAGAGAGCAACAGCCTAAGGACCAATACTAAATATCACATAGAAAATGAATGTATTTCTGGCTAATTCAATCCATCCATTTATGTTTCAAATGCTTCAGTGCTGTTAATAATCCCTTGCAATGCCATTTTTGTAAAGAGAAATTTAATGAAGAGAAAAAATTCTCAATGGGTAAAAGCTTCTCTTTAATCGTATTTTTTACTACTTTAAAACAGAAACAGGATAACTGTGACTTCAAGACAATTGATCTATGGGAAACAGGTAACAATATTTCTAATTTGGGGGCCAGACTCAAGAGCAACAGTAAAGTTTCCTCATGAATTCCAGCATATATATTTCTGGTTAAATATGACCTGATTCCATGTCCAAGCCTTACGTCTGAATACCTATTTCTGTTTGTTATTGTAGCCACAAGTCTTTACTTTGCCAGAAGCAGAGACTACAACTTTAAAATTTCCACATACATAAAAATACTTTTAATCTCCGTGTGTCACCTCACATTGGTCTTCTTGTGGGATTTCTAACAGCAGGAGCAGAGGCTGAGTGTGACTCTGTTGCCTGCCTTTGGATCCTTTTCCCTCTACTGGGCTGCCTCTTCTAGATTCAACACAAGACAAGCCTGGTCCTTTTTTTTTTTTTCATATCAAATGTGAGGTTTGTAAAAATTGGATATTTTATTTATTTACATTTCAAATGTTATCCCCTTTCCCGATTTCACCCCCCAGAAGCCCCATATCCCATCCCTCCTCCCCTGCTTCTATGAGGATGTGCCCCACTCACCCACCCACTCTTGTCTCCCCGCTCTCACATTCCCCTACACTGGGACATCTAGCCTTCACTGACACTAATAGAAGTGAAAGTGGGGGAAGATCCTGAGCACATGGGCAGAGGGGAAAAAATTCCTGAACAGAACACCAATGGCTTGTGCTGTAAGATCAACAAATGGGACCTCATAAAATTGCAAAGCTTGTGTAAGGCAAAAGACACTGTCAATAAGACAAAAGGCCACCAACAGATTAGGAAAAGACTTTTACCAATGCTGCATCTGATAAAGGACTAATATCTGATACATACAAAGAACTCAAGAAGTTAGACTCCAGAAAATAACCCTATTAAAAGTGGGGTACAGAGCTAAACAAAAAATTCTCAACTGAAGAAAACCTAACCCTAACCCTAAAGAAATGTTCAATATCCTTAGTCATCAGGGAAATGCAAATCAAAACAACCCTGAGATTCCACCTCACACCAGTCAGAACGGCTGAGATGAAAAACTCAGGTGACAGTAGATGCTGACAAAGGATGGAAATCTGTCTGGCAGTTCCTCAGAAAACTGGACATAGTACTACCTGAGGACCCAGCTATACCACTCCTGTGCATACATCCAAATGATGCTCCAGCATATAACAAGGACACATGTTCCACTATGTTCATAGCAGCCGTATTTATAGTAGCCTGAAGCTGGAAAGAACTCAACTGTCTCTCAACAGAGGAATGGATACAGAAAATGTGGTACATTTAAACATGGAGTACTACTTAGCTATTAAAAAAATGAACTCATGAAATTCTTAGGCAAATGAAGGGAACTAGAAAATAATCCTGAGTGAGGTAACCCAATCTCAAAGAACACACATGATATGCACTCACTGATAAGTGGATATTATCCCAAAAGCTTGGAATACCCAAAATATAATTCACAGACCACATAAAGCACAAGAGGAAGGAAGACCAAAGTGTGGGTGCTTCAGTCATTCTTAGAAAGGGAAACAAAATGCTCATGGGAGGAGATACAATGAAAGTGTAGAGCAGAGATTGAAGGAAAGACTATCCAGATACTGCCCCACCTGGGGATCCATCACATATACAGTCACCAAACCCAGACACTATTGTGGATGCCAAGAAGTGCTTGCTGACAGGAGCTTGATATGGCTGTCTCCTGAGAGACTCTGACAGAGCCTGACACACACAGAGGCGGATGCTCGCAGCCAGCCATTGAACTGGTCACAGGGTCCCCAATGGAGGAGTTAGAGAAAGGACTGAAGGAGCTGAAGGGGTTTGCAACTCCATAGGAAGAACAACAATATCCGCCAACCCAAGCTTCCAGAGTCTAAACCACCAACCAAGGAGTACACTTGGAAGGATCCATGGCTCCAGCAATATATGTAGCAGCGGATGGCCTTCTCAGGGGCCAATAGGAGAAGAGGACAAGCCTAGTTTTAAAGCAACTTGGTATGCCAAGAATGGTCATATCCATGGGAGGCCTCCCCTTTTCTGAAACGAAAGGAAGGAGGGTGGACTGGCAAGTGGAGAAAGGACTGGGAAGAGAGAAAGGAGGGGGAAATGTAGTCTGGATATAAAGTTGATTAATTACTCAATCAATCAATCAATCAATCAATCAATCAACTAATTAAAAATTTTAAAAAGCAAAACACTTTCAGAATGAAGCATGTCACCTCAGCCTGTTCTCAACTATGGAACAATCTTCAGTTGTGCACTATTGCTGTGGTACTATAAACTGATAAACTCAGATATCTCCTTTAAGTCCTTACCCTGTTCATGGGAAGAGAGGATTCTGGGCACTTGACTTTTGCATCTTGCTTCTCTCATTTAGTCATATCCATGCTCCTCAGCTTGCTCCTGCCAACCACCTCAAGTTCAAACTTAATTTACTTTTCTTCATAAATACAAAGCGTGGTGTAGTTCTTTGGATGTCTTCCAGCCTCTCGGTTTGGATGTTGAGAAGGTTAAATAATATATGTAATTGTAGGAGCAGCAAATTCGAGATATGCATATTAAAAATAAAAAGGAACAAATGACAACAGCAAACCCTGAACATTTGCACCCTCTTCACAGCATTTAATCACCACTTCCTTCAGATACTCTTTTCCTGAAGAACAGGCTTTGATTCATTCACATTACAAGGCTCTTAGGAAAACCTGCAAGTTGGGACACACTGTGAAATACACCTTTGAAAATGTGAAATGCAGCAGTGAAGTGTAAGAAAGGATCTTCAAAGGTTGTAGGAAGTTGTAAGCTTGCATATGAAGCAGCATGCCTTTGCTGCCCTTGTACTATGATTGTCTCCATCACAACTTAGTTTGTATTCATTTTCAAGTGAGTTTACAAAGTCATAAGTTAATGGGTTTCATTGTAGCAGTAGCAGTGTGAAGGCTTAATTCACATTTGGTTCTTGTTTGCTTCCTGCCTCACTGCTCCTCCCTGGTTTCCTGCCCCCCCACCCCTAGTATTCCCTTTTCTACTATGTAATGGATTCTAATTTTCCATTTTCCAACTCTTCCCCTCCACCACTGATAAGATTTCTTCATCCTTTCTAATGTACTTAGTCTCTTTTCTAAGTATGCGCGCACGCACACACATACACACACACACACACACACACACACAAACACACACACTCATGCACGCACAAGAGGGAAAGAGGAGAGTGAAAGATGGTATAGAGATGGAGAGAATTAAATCCACTTTCTGCATGTGTAAAAAATTTTTTTACTGATTCTAATTTTTGTTTAATATTTGGAATTCTATTCATTTTCTACATATGTTATAATTTCACTTTTTTTCATGGTAGAATAGAACCCCACTGACTTTACATATGTCATCTTTTTATATATTCATTTGAAAAAAAGGCCTTCTAGCTAGACTGTCTTTAGCTATTGGGAATAGATCAGTAATAAACACAGATATGCAAGTATTTTTGTGATGAGGAGATGAGGGCCTTTGGGTATATAAGCAGAAGTGTTATTGATGGGTCGAAAGATATTATTGCTAGTGTTTCTCAGAAAGTTCCAAACTGATTTTCACAATGGCTGTACGAGTTTACATTCCTCCAGCAAGGTATAAAGTATATATAAGGTATATATACATGTATGTATACATATACCTGTGCATATGCATATACATATATAATATGTAACCATAAATCTATATAAACATATAACAATAAACAAATACTAATTAACCACATAAAAAAACTGTGATTTTAATCCAGTAATTAATGTTAGTTATTCATTGATATAACTTGTATCTTATATGAAATAGAATATATATGTAGATATGCAGATATGTAGACGTATACATATATATGTACAAGTGTATATATTTATACACATTCACACATATACATGTATGCACACATACAAAAACCAAATGTGTCAGGATCATAGTTAAGTTTTGCTGTAAAGGTCTAGAAAATGTGGCTGGTTGAAACAAATACCTTATTTCTCCTTGAATTAGTTGTCTGCATCATGTTCCTGACAAGGATGTCACCTTAACTCTCTGTTTGAGTCATAACCTTCCATTTTGTTGCTCTTCTACACCCAAAGTATAGTTTTTCTTCATAGAATAAATCAGAATTCATCATCACAGCAGCATTTTAACCCTGGAAATCTCTGGAAGAGAATAGACTCTAAATTCTTGTGAGAATGATGTGTTTGTTAGTTGAGAATATTCTATTTACATTCATAGCCCCACTTTTTCCTCAGCAGTAGCTAGGAAATTTAGTCTTAGCTCAGTGAACCTATGATCTATCTATCTATCTATCTATCTATCTATCTATCTATCTATCTATCTATCTATCTTTTTATTTATCTATCCATATATAAATATATTCCTCAGGAGTAGCTAGGAAATTTAGTCTTAGCTCAGTGAATCTGTGATCTATCTATCTATCTATCTATCTATCTATCTATCTATCTATCTATCTATCTATCTATCTGTATTTTTATCTATCTATCCATATATATATATCCATATATATATATATATATATATATATATATATATATATATATATATGAAATTATTTGAAGAAAATAAATGATATCTCGTATAGTGTGGCAAGTCAAGTTTATCTACATTCAAAGGTTGTAAATGGTGCAAACAGTCTTTTGCCAGTCTCCTTTCTGTATATAAAAAAAACCCTGTAGTTTCATGCATAAATAATACTAATGATTTTGAAGATGGATGTTCAGCTTATTATCTATATTTTGTATCCAGTTAGGGAATCTTTAAATAGTAAATGGATAATCATGTGAGTGCAAGGCCCTACGGGTGTTTCATGTGATTGTGGTCATGAGGAAGAGGATGGAAATGATATTCAGTGATTGAACGGAGAAGGCAGAGGATGTGCTGTGCATGACATCTGGCTACTTTCTCTCCACAGAAAGCAAGATCCTAAGAGACACCGTAATAAAATAGAACATAGATGTAATTGATGAAAGAGAATTTATTTTTTTTTTTGGTTTTGAGACAAGTTTTTTTATTAGATTTTTTTCATTTACATTTCAAATGCTATCCCCAAAGCCCCCTAGACCCTCCCCCCATCCTGCTCCCCAACCCACCCACTCCTGCTTCCTGGCCCTGGCATTCCCTTGTACGGGGGCAGATGATATTCACAATACCAAGGGCCTCTCCTCCCATTGATGGCCAACTAGGCCATCTTCTGCTATATATGCGACCAGAGACACAGATCTGGGGGGTACTGGCTAGTTCATATCCTTGTTCCTCCTATAGGGTTGTAGACCCCTTTCACTCCTTGGGTACTTTCTCTAGCTCCTGCATTAGGGGCCCTGTGATCCATCCAATAGATAACTGTGGGCATCCACTTCTGTATTTGCCAGGCATTGGCATAGCCTCACACGAGAGAGCTATATCAGCATCCTGTCAGCAAAATCTTTCTGGCATATGCAATAGTTTCTGGGTTTGGTGGTTGTTTATGGGATGGATTCCTGGGTGAGGCAGTCTCTGCATGGTATTTCCTGATGAAAGAGATTATTAACAGAATTATGTTCAGTGGATGAAATATTTTATGGTAACTTGACACAAATGTGAAATCCCTAGTAGTCTTTCAGTCATTTTTTTTTGTTCTTAAAATACCAATTTTAAGATTATCCTGTAAAGGTTTGTGTATCTTAATTTAAACTTAGTTTATACATAGTGTGTATTTATACAGAGGAACTTCATTTCATTAGAATTTTAGTTCATTCTTCATTCCTTTTTTTTCATCTGAAGCAGTTTTTCTTTTTTTTCCTTTTTTCAATTTTTATTAGGTATTTACTTCATTTACATTTAAAATGCTATCCCCAAAGTCCCCTATACCCTCTCCCCTCTGCTCCTCTACCAACCAACTCCCCCTTCTTGGCCCTGGTGTTCCCCTGTTCTGGGGCATATAAAGTTCGCAAGACCAAGGGGCCTCTCTTCCCAATGATGGCTGACTAGACCATCTTCTTCATTCTTATTAATAAGAAAAACAGCATATGGCTGGAGAAATGGTGCAGGGGTTAAATGCTTGGGCTGCCAGAAGATCCAGGTCCATTCCCAGGACCAATATCTCAGCTCACAACTGTCTGTGTCAGTTCAGGGATATGATGTCCTCTTCTACTCTTCAAGATTTTGCATAGATGTAAGACATATAAGTTCACATAATCCTACATGTATCCACATAAAAATAAGAGATAAACTTTTTTTAAAAAATCAATGGCTTAAAAAACTGCAATTTTTTTTTTTTTTTGGTTTTTTGAGACAGGGTTTCTCTGTGTAGCCCTGGCTGTCCTGGAACTCACTCAGTAGACCAGGCTGGCCTTGAACTCAGAAATCTGCCTACCTCTGCCTCCGGAGAGCTGGGATTAAAGGTGTGCGCCACCATGCCCGGCAAAAACTGTAAATTTTATATTCAGAAATCTGCCTTAACCATTTTATTGCATATCAGCTTTCCCATTGGGTTCATACTGCTTTCTGATGGGAGAATCAGATCTTCTGTATATTACAAATCTTATCTGAGTCATTTCAACCATCACACCCATGTCTGTACTACAACAAACACTTTTTGATTAGAAATTTTCCACTTCGCCTAAATTCTGCTTTTGTTGTCTTGGATCTTTTATTTCTAGATGTTGCTTCATTTTAAATTAACCTCATTCTTAAAATTATTATTTAATTAAAGTTTAATTACATTATTTTCACCTCCATTCCTTTAAACATTTGCATATCCTCATACTCAAAATTCATGGCCTCTTATTCATTATTATTGTTGCACATCTGTACATAAATAGATATATAGATGCAATATGATGATTCTGTTTTGCATTGCTTTATGCATATGTTTTTAAGGCTGGCTACTTGGGAATGATTTCAGGGGCTCATCCTCGGTGCAGAGTAATTTTGTTTTTCTTGGCAGTCTTTAATTATTTGCAGTCTTTTTCTAGGGATGAGGCCACATTAGAATTCTACCATCCACACTAGTGTGTCAGCTGGTATTACTATTTCTTGTTTAAGCTGCTGTACTGGCTAGTTTTGTGTCAACTTGGCACAAGCTGGAGTTATCACAGAGTAAGGAGTTTCAGTGGGGGAAATGCCTCCATGATATCCAGCTGTGGGGCATTTTCTCAATTAGTGATCAAGGAGGAAGGACCCCTTGTGGGTAGGATCATCTCTGGACTGTTAGTCTTGGTTCTATAAGAGAGCAGGCTGAGCAAGCCAGGGGAAGCAAGCCAGTAAGAAACATCCCTCCATGACCTCTGCATCAGCTCCTGCTTCCTGACCTGTTTGAGTTCCAGTCCTGTATCCTTTGGTGATCAACAACAATGTGGAAAGTGTAAGCTGAATAAACCCTTTCCTTCCCAACTTGCTTCTTGGTCATGATGTTTGTGCAGGAATAGAAACCCTGACTAAGACAGCTGCCATGCTGTCAATATTTTGTGAGTATAGCTTTCCTGTCATATTTTGCATGAAAATTTCTGATGGGTGACTGGGGAGATAGCTCAGCAGTTAAGAGCACTGACTGCTCTTCCAGAGGTCCTGAGTTCAATTCCCAGCATGGTGACTCACAACCATATGTAATGGGATACAATACAACCTTTTCTAGTGTGTCTGAAGACAGATTCAGTGTACTCATATAAATAAAAAAATAAATATTTTTTTTTAAAAAAAAAGAAAGAAAATTTCTGAGATCAAGGTCAATCTTGATCTACAGAGCAAAAGCCAGGACAGCCAAACTTAGGCAGTGAAGGAGTTGGAAAACAAGAAGCTAGTGACAATGTAATACAACAAGGGGGCCATGTTCCAGCTCCTGCAAGTAGCAGTACTCAGCAGCTTTGACCATGTGGCTCTGACTTTAGTGTCCAGAATAGCAAGGACTACTGTGACAATTGATGCTGGTTAGCTGGAGCTAAGAAATTAGCAGTGATTAAGAAGAGACCAGCATCACTGAGGTGAAATCTACTGATAGTACAAAAGCTGTGTTCCCAAGATAACAAGGGTTGTACCT
Source organism: Mus pahari (assembly GCF_900095145.1). Taxonomy (NCBI): domain Eukaryota; kingdom Metazoa; phylum Chordata; class Mammalia; order Rodentia; family Muridae; genus Mus; species Mus pahari. Next base: position 72,214,347 of record NC_034598.1, read on the forward strand.
CATGCAGCAGCTGTACTTGGTAATGTGCAAGAGTCCCCTTGGCGGTTACTGGGGTCATGAGGAGCAGCTAAAGCTTGGTACTATGAGAGGCCATGAAAGGCCATTGGTAAAGGTGAAGCCTCAGTTGCAGTCGACAGCCCAGGACTGATGGGGGTCATGCAAATGAGTTGAGGCTTGGCTACATGAAGAGAGCCTAAAAGAAGCTATTGGCAAAGCCTAGTTGCAGCAGAAAACACCAGTGTATTGGAAGACGCCAGTACCATGGGATAATCACCAAGAACAGCAGCCACAGTGGAGTGGATCAACCTGAGCTTAGAGTGCTACAGAGGACAGAGCTAGAGAAGTGATGCCAGCCCCTTGGAATAGCCCAGAAGATCATGTGTGTATCCCAGACATTAAAACAAGAGGCTGTAACATTGAAGTTACCTTGGAGATCCCAAGATTTTCAAGACGTCAGAGCCATAGGATATCTGCTGAGGAAAGTTGCTAACAGGGAGTAGAACCAGCCCAGGAGAAAGAAGTCTATTACAGTCAACAGAGACGAAAAAGGAGTTATAGATCTGCACACCACTTTTACATCAGACATGGAGATGCAGAGTTTGGAGTTTGCCCAGCTGTTTTCCTGTCTTGCTTTGCAGATTATAGTTAAGTGACTGGATGACTCTCAGAAAAGACCTTGAACTTTGGACTTTTAACATTGTTGAGACTGCCATAGACCATGTGGGTTTTGGAAGTTGGACTAAATGAATTTTTTATTATGCTATGTTTAGGTATGGCCCTCATAGACTCCTATGTTTGAACAAGCCTATCAGGCCCAGGGAGTGTAATGTGATGATTTGTATATGCTTGACCGGGGGAGTGGCCCATTGACCCAGGGAGTGGCCCATTGGAGTAGGTGTGGCCTTGTTGGAGTAGGTGGGTCATGTGGGAATGGGCTTTAAGATCCTCACCTTAGCTGCCTGGAAGCCAGTATTCTGCTAGCAGCCTTCAGATTAAGGTGTAGAACTCTCTGCTCATCCTGAACCATGCCTGCCATGGAGAAAGATTCAACATCTGTAATGTCTAAGTGACAACATGCACTAAATTTTGGGAAAATTAGAATAACTATTATGTTACAGTATGTACCAAGATAAGTATAAGAGGAGTTGAATTGCTATTATGTCACTTCTGAGACGGGTCTGAATGATTAGTTTGTTCTACCAAACCTCACACAATGCTATCTCAACCATATTTGTGGCTGGGACTATTAGCTGACATCTCATTTATAATGGTTAGGCCTCACACAGAACTATATTTCTCATTATTATTTTATCTACTCAACATGGTTCAGTCCTCTGCCACAAACTGTAATGTAATCTGAAAAAGCAATACATATATAGATCACATCCATCAAGAGAAAGTAAGCAAAGTTGTAATTACATTCACTTCTCTGAAAATACGTTTGCCACAGTTGCTAAAGAAAAGTTGATAAAATTAATAACTCTTACATATTGTAAAGAGTATAAAGTGGATAAGTTTGTATCTAGGGGGTCATATGTCATATGCATCATATGTACATATTTTTATGTGATTCTAGCTAATTTTTTAAATTTGCCTTTCATCTCTGAAACCTGGGACCACACTTCCGTGAACTAGGAGTTAAAATGAGACAATATATTGAAAGTACTTACAAAAGGATCCCACTCTATCTAAATATTTCCTTTTTTAAAAAAATTATTAACTCAGAGATTATTTTATTTCCAGTACCTGATCTATTCTTGTAAGCCTTTTAAATGACAAAAACTAGTCCCTTACCATTTTACTGCAACTGTCAAAAAAAAAAAGAGAGAATAATAATAATCTGTATTGTGGAATAGCAAAAATTTTCCCCTTTAATTAAAACTATATTCGTTCCTTACACAATATACCCTGATTACACTTTCCCTTTCCTGTACTCCCTCCAGTCCCTCCCACCTCCCCTCCCATCTAGATCTATTCCCTTTCTTTCACCCCTTATAAAAGAACAGGCTTCTAAGGGGTAACCACAAAACAAAGTAAAATATAATAAATGAAAACAAAAAAATTATCACATTGACGTTAGACACGGCAATTTAACTGAACAAAAGACCCTGAGCAAAGGCACAAGAGTCAGAGATCCACTTGTTCACACACTCAGGAGTCCCACAACGACACTAAACAGAAAGAGACAATAAACGGAAAACTATAATATATGTTATGCCTTGGACCTGTGCGGACCCATGCAGGCCTTGCACTTGCTGTTTCATTCTCTGTGAGTTCATATGACCTTTTCTCGGTTTATTTAGAGAGTCTTGCTCTCCTGATGTCCTCCATCCTCCATGACCCTCACATTCTTTCAGCCTCCTCTTTTGTGAGGTTCACTGAGCTCTGAGGAGAGGAACTGGATGGAGACTTCCCTTCTAGGGCTGTGTGGAAATGAAATCTTAAGCAAACAAGCTAACAAGTATGGGTTACAAGTATATGTGTATACACACACACACACACACACACACACACACACACACACGCTCACACATATTTGATATTTAAGTATAGCAGTATGTTGTACACATGTTACAAGAAAGCCAGAAGACAGAGTCACACTCCCTGCTAGTGGAGTTACAGAGAGTTGTCAGCTGATTTGCGAGTGCTGGGATTGAACTCAGGTCCTCTAGAAGACTGGCAAATGCCCTTAACCAAGGAGCAATTTCTCTGTCCCTTTACTTTTTAATTTGGATCATGATCTATCTAAAGTGTAAGTCCCATTCTCCCACATATATTGTACTTCATTCAGCCAAACCGAAGTGGTTATTATGATGCTTCAAGAATTGTATGGAACTTGAGCTTTAGGGTTACTTATCCATAATCATAGAGTTTTTGAGCACCCATTCTGACATTCTATCTCAAGTAGAATCTCCATGCTACTCTACTTAGATGTGTCTGCAAACACCTGCAGGACATCAGGCCACCCTATGAGGTAAATAAGTGCTAGCACTTTCCCATTTGAAACCAATTTTAACTACACATTAATGAAGCTATGAAAGAATATACACATTACAAAAGAAAGAATGGTTAAATTCAATATTGTAATAGAGAAAATGCTATTCCACTCAGAAGTTTCTCTGGATGAAATCAAATTTTTATTCTACTGACCCATCCCTCCTCCAACTTGCTAATTGCTTCTGCCCTCCAGGTTGTGGTTAATTTTCTTCTTGTTGTGTGGCACTGGCTCTCAAAACTAAGCCCTTCTGCATGCTTGGACCATGCCTCACTCCTGAGATTCATACCCCACTACTTGGTGGCAGCCGTGATAATTTCATCTTACTGTTTTCTGCAAGGTATTCACAATCTCCAACTTGAATTTATCTTTGGGGCTTTATCCCTAGACCCATTGGACATGATTAGGTCAGATTGGTTACACCAAAGTCAGGGAACCTGTTAATATTGCATTGAAAATGAAAACTCCATTTTTAATTTTTCTCCATGTCTTCCCAAAACAGAGGGCACAATGTGAAAGAGCCTTATTTCTTCACCCCTCTGCCCCTGGGGAAGCAGGGGTTTTTTTGTTTTGTTTTGTTTTGTTTTCATTTTTATTGGTTAATTTATTTATTTACATTTCAAATGTTATCCCCCTTCCCAGTTTCCCCTCCTCAAGGCCCCACATCCCCTCCTCCTCCTCCTGCTTTTATGAAGGTGCTTCCCCCCCCCCACCTGTTCCTGCTGCAATGGTCTAGCATTCCCCTATCCTGGGCTAAGATACTTATTTCTAAGTATCCTTTTTATATACTAGTGAATCTTTTCAGCAGCCACCAGGAAAGTCAAATTTCTTGATTTTCACTTCTCCATCTATAGGAAAAGGTGAGGTTAGTTTCAATTCAGGGAATCTAATGAATGAGTACTCTGAATCATTAAATTTCATAATTACTTTTAGACATTTCTTCTTCTTAAGGAAAATTGGAAAACTAGAACAAAAATGTTAACCAAGAATCCTTTCCATGGGTCGCATGCATTTTCAAGCAAACTTTACCATTCTTTGACTGATCCAATGGGTGTCTGTCTTTTCCTGGTTTATAGATTACACTGTTCAACTTTTCACGTTCTAGAAAATTATTATCCAAGTTATTCTTGATCAAAGAAACAAAAGTATTGTTTATTTGTTTGTTTGTTATGTGTGTATGTGTGTGTTATGGTGTGTGTGTGTGTGTGTGTGTGTGTGTGTGAGAGAGAGAGAGAGAGAGAATGAATGTGAAATCAGCTTTGCCTTTTCTGTGTCTGTTTTTACCTATCAAGTGATGGCCTGTATGAGCCTCTTCTCTTTGGAGTCTCCTGAGTCAGCTGCTCTGTTTTAGCAGTCCCCTCCTTAATCAAAATGTTAAATTAAAACCTTGACACTGTTCTAGCTAGTTTAATGCAATTTGACACAAGCTAAAGTCATCTGAGAGGAGGCAAACTCAAGGAAACGCCTCCAGAAAGTCATCCTATGGGCACGCCTATAGTGCATTTTCTTAAGTAATGATTGATGGGGGAGGGCCCAGCCCATTGTGGATGGATCCACACCTGGGTTGGTGGTTCTCCAACTCCTGTGGCCCAGGCAGGAACCCTAGTGGAGGTCCCACAAAATGTTCAACTCAAAATTTTTCCTATCTTCATGAAATGCAGGCACGGGGGATGGAGCAGAGACTGAGGGGATGGCTAACCAATAACTGGTCCACCTTGAGACCAGTCCCATGGACAAACACCAGTCCCCGAGAGTATTAATGATCCTGCATTGCAGACAGGAGCATGTTGTTCTCTGAGAAGCTCCACACAGCCGCTGACTCAGCCAGATGGAGACACACAGCCAAACAATGGATGGAGCTTGGGAACTCTTATAGAAGAATAGGAGGCATAGATCATTCACAAGGGCTTCTCCTCCCATTGATGACTAACTAGGCCATCCTATGAAGGCTCTATGCTCCAGTGTAGGGGAATGCCAGAACCAGGAATGGGAGTGAGTGGGTTGGGGAGCATGGGGAGGGGATAGGGGAAGGTGATTTTCAGAGGAGAAATTAGAAAAGGGGATAACATTTGAAATGTAAATAAAGAAAATATCAAAAGAAGAAAAAGAAGAAGCACAAGCGGAGGAGGAGGAGGAGAAGGAAGGATTGTGGTCCTGGAACGGGATTGGAACTCCATAGGAAAACCAACCCAGTCAACTAATCTGAACCCTTGGGCCTCTCAGAGACTGAACCACCAACTATACACAACCTGAACGTACACAGACTGGATCTAAGCCTCCCCACATATATGTAGCAGATGAGCAGCTTGGCCTACATGAGGGTCCTGAACAAGTGGAACGGGGGGGGGGGGGCTATTCCAAAAGCTGTTGCCTGTTCGGTCTCCTTTGTCTGGCCCTCAGTGGTAGAGGATTTGTCTGGACTTGAAGTGCCAGGGTAGGGAGATAGCCAAGGGGCCCGCACCCTATCAGAGGTGTAGGGGAGGGGGAATGGAGAAGAATTAATTGTGGGAGGTGGTAACTAGGAGGGGGGCAGTGAGTGGGACGTAAAGTGAATAAGTAAAAAAAACTAAAAATAAATTTAAAAAGAGAAGAGAAAATGAAAGCAGGCTGAACAAGCCCTGAGGAGTGAGCCAGTAAGAAGAACCCCTTCATGGTCTCAGCTGCAGCTTCTGACCCTAAGGTCCTTGGTTGTTTGAGTTCCTGCCCTGTCATCCTTCTATGATAAATATCCATATGTAGGTGGAAGTAAAACTTCCTTTCTTCCAACTTTCTTTTGGTCATGGTATTATCGCAGCAATAGAACCCCTAACTAAGAACGGTTGGTACCAGGATAGTCAAGCTGTGTGTGCTGCAGAAGACAGAGTCATAAATTTGATCCAAGTCTTTGGAGAAACCCAGAAGATAGTGAGTGACTCCCAGACATTGGAAGTGATCTATTTTCATAGTTTGTTAGATTTGATCTCATTTTGACTGTGCCCTGGTTCTTTGCTCTTGAAGTAAGAAGATAGTTAACTTTTCTTTCTTTCCTTCTTTCTTTCCTTCCTTCCCTCTTTCCTTTCTTTTAAAAATAAGAGCCCACAACTGAGAGACATTATATTTTAAAAGACTTCAGTATTTAAGAGACACAGTAGTTTAAGGGGAAAAATTGTTAAGTGTTCGAAAATTTAGAGGCCCTCGGACTTTTTCATTTTGTGGAATGTTTTATATTGTGGTGTTTTTATTAATGTGTGATCTTGGGAATGAACAAGAAGTGAAAGGTTGTGGCTCAACTGTGGTGTGTTTGTGTCACAAGTTGACCATGGTTCAGTTGTGCTAGCTAGATTTGGGTCAACTTGACATGAGTTAAAGTCATCTGAAAATGTCAATTAAGAAAATGTCTCCATACGATGAGCCTGTAGGGCATTTTCTTAATACAATGATTGATGGAGAAGGACCCAGCCCATTGTGGGTAGAGCTACTGGTGGTCCTGGGTTTTATATATCTCCAGGTTTTCCATATGATGAGCCTGTAGTGCATTTTCTTAATACAATAATTGATGGAGAAGGACCCAGACCATTGGGGGTAGAGCCACTGGTGGTCCTGGGTTTTATATACCTCCAGGTTTCTGTCCTGTTTGAGTTCCTGTCCTGACATCTTTCAATAACAGTGATCCTAAAGTGGAAGAAAAAAAAATCCAAAAAAACAAAACAAAACAAAACAAAAAACCCTTTCTTCCCCAAATTGCTTTTGGTCATGGTGTTTCATCACAGCAAAAGAAACCCTAACCAAGGCAAATAAATATCTCTCAAAAGAAAATACATTTTATGATTTACAAAATATTCTTTTCTATTATTCCTAAGACTCAGGACATGAGTCCAAGAAGATGGCACCCTGACATACTCAGCATTTTACATTGAAGAAAACAGAGAGTGCCACTGAAACAGAAGGGTCACTCTGGACTCTCTTTGCTTCTTACTCCAGGGGCAGGCCACAAAAGACCAATCTCCCTTGAAAGGAGGTCACCAAGTTCTTATTCTAGAGGAAAATAGACTACACTCAGAGTGAAAGATGAATAGAAATAACAGCCTCTGGAAAAACTCCTCCAAATTATTGTCATTACATCAGACGCCTTTGTCTTCCAACTACATGTCTGAATACAGTCCACAAAATTAGTTTTCCTTGAATCTGTTGATATTAAAACTCGTTTAATATATGCTCAATAAACTTTGGTTAGGTAAACTGGCTATGCTTTCCTCTTGTCAGGTTTTTCTTTCAAAGGTCGCATCCATGAACTTAGCAGTAGATGAAGAAAACATACTGCTTTTGAATATTACGGTCCTAACAAGACACATCAAATTTCAACTACAGAGAAGAAAAATGACTGCTCCTTCAAAGGCTAGATAATCATAACTTAACTAAGCATCTCAAAGTCACATGGTTTTCATAAATAACTTCTAATTTAATTCTACATAAAGCTATATATAGAAGAAACAGACATAACTTCTATTTCTGAGAAAACCAATAAAGAATTTAACTATTTGTTTTTATTTACAGGGAGATTAGAATTGTAAAGGTGGTTAGTATTAATAGTGGCCTAATGTTTTGTCATTGTCTTAAGATGCCTTTGAGTAATGAGAACTAATATAACTATTGAGAATATTGCAGTAATTATCAAATGTACACAAATTAAACATAGTAACATATCCTTGCCAATACACTAAAGATTATAATAAAAAGGAACTTTAGATCTATTTTGTCCTTGAAGTTAATTTTTTTATTCTTAATTTTAATTAGATATTTTCTTTATTTATATTTCAAATGCTATCCCGAAAGTTCCCTAAACC
>NC_034598.1:72222175-72246933 GCF_900095145.1 Mus pahari
GAGAGAGAGAGAGATAGGTTGCAAGCAAAGAAGGAGCTGGAGGATTAGAAGAGATTGCCAGAGTTAGTCTGTGCCAGAACAGCTGCGTTGAACCTGCCAGCCAGAGTTCAGAAAGAGAATGAAGGGGTAAATTTATTCATCACTAAGTGTCCAAGATGGCAATTATATCTGGTAAATAAAAGTTACATTTACAAAGAAGGTTGGAGGAGAGTACCTTTGTGATCTGTTGAGGATAGTGTCAGAAAGAAAAGGGAGCCCAAAAGCAGACTTTCCACTACAGATCTGGCGATTAGATGGCTAGAATTTGGAAGCAAGATGAAGAAACGAGTAGAGGGAGGTTGGTTAAGAGAAGCTCTATAGACTTCACAGTAGGTGGGGGCAGAAGGAGCAGGGAATGCTGCAGCAGAACTGGTGGTGAGACTAAGGGACTGGGTCTGGAGGAACAAAGGAAGAGATGAAGACCTACAGTCAGCCTACCTGCTCTCCTGACAGGAGTCATAAAAACGAAGCTTTAATGGCTTGTTTTCTATACCTTGTCTTTCTTTAAAATAAAATAGAAGTTGAACTCTAAGGGTAAACAAAAATGTACTAAAACAAAGAAAGAGTTGACAGTTATGCCTCTGTTTAACATTTCTGATACCATAACAAGAAAACACAGCAAAAAATGCATAGTCTTGCCATACTATTTATTGATTTATTGTATATGGATGTTTATATATTATGAATGTATTATATATGTATTACATATATCTGTATCTATATGTATATCCCCACTAGTTGTTCTCTCTTCATAATTATTAATGAACTCAATAAAATATAGAGACAAGAAATAAAATACATGGGTAAAATTACAAAGAACTGATTGTCATTCATGAAACCAAACAAAAAAAAAATCCACAAAAAAAACAAAACAAATAAAACCCCCAAAGTTATGAGAATACTCTTAATCTGGATCCAAAACTACCATAGCGAACAGTTCACTTATCTGGTTCACTTAGATTATCATTTTGATAAACTTTTTAGAAGTTTAGATTTGTAATATCTACATATGCCACTTTAATGTAGGGAAGTTTTTATGGCACACAAGAAACATAAGTAGGGTCTGAATTAGAGTGGATATATATAAAATCACTTATGTCATGCTTCTGCATTTTGCACATCTGCTGTGTGAATTGAAATTGTTAATTGGAAAATGTGTTCATCAGAAAATGATCGGGAATTAAGAGAGTATAACAAGTGTCATGATGGCTAAAAGGAGCAGTATCTCTTTTTCAAGGAGAATATAGTGTTAGCTTCAGGACTTAATCTTCAGATTCCATGTCCACACATGTCATTTACTGTGATAATATCTAATGTGCTTTCTCATTTGGATGCATCTGCCCTTTAACTGCATATGGATAAACCACCATCATTTTCAATATTGCACTAGTAGTGGCTTTGTATTACTTTGGTTTACATGAAACTCTGAGGAAAGGAGACAAATCAAAATTTTCTTCCAAGCTCTTTCAATACTTGTTTCTACATCTCATGGCTGAACACTCATGAGAATGTTGGCTAAGTGTCAGAAACAGGGACAGATATTACTTGAGAAGAAAAGATGTGCTATTGAGAAAAGAAAGGAGTGAGAGTAGAATGTCTTTTTCATATTAAAAAAATCTGAAACTAATTCTGGAAATTATTGTTCCTAGAGAAGTAACCATCAGACTTCCTGGCCTCTTGCTAACAAAATCACAGAGAAAGGATAATGTGGTTGCTAGCATTGACTAAAACACTTGTGTCAGGGATAACAGTCAAATAGTAGAACGAGCAATTGCTAATTATAATCAGGTAGCAACTGATCCTTTCATCACAAAGTCTTTTATTGCTGTGTCACTGAAAACTTCTGATTTTCACAGGATGAAACGGACACTTCAAAGAGAAGTTGAGATCATGGTCATTTGCTAATCCTTCCCAGAAGTATTACTGGCATGTCTACACTGCTGCACACTGGATAAATAGACACTGTCTTCGCCAACCCAAGACACCCAAGAAGCAGTATAGATTAACCTGAAAGAACTGATAACTTCATTGTTTTCATGGAAAGCCATGTAGGTGACAGCCAGGTTCCAGAGTGACCACCTAGACTTTCAGTGCCACACTTACCTTCCCAGAAAAGAACAGAATGACCACAAATGAATTTGCAATCTCTTGGATAAAATGATAGCTGTGACTTAAAATTAACTTGACTCCAAAATTTTAAAGGCATATTTTGCCTGAGTGTATGAAAGTGATACCTACCTGCCTTAATGATTTTCAATATGTCTAATATTCAGATCAATACTACTGGTCATCATCAATCTTTTATAGTAGAGACTTAGGTAGAGATGATGGAGTGGTCAAATGCTGGGGTTTGTCTCTGTTAGACTTAACTACTCTTCTGAATTACAAATGATGACTTCAATTATAAGTGATATTTCCACATATTTGAGTACCTGGGATGATGAGTATTAAATAAGAACTTGTGGCCTTGTTTTGGGCTAAGCTACATTGATCCCTGGATTTTGCATACCTTTCAGATATTAATGTTTGATTAGCTGTAGCTCACTTTTGAAAATGGATTACTTTTAACTCAAAGTTGAAAATTTACAAATGAGGGGCTAAAGAGCTGGCTCAGAAGTTAAGAGCACTAGCTGGTCTTCCAGAGGAACCATGTTCAATTCCCAGCACCTACATGGAAGCTTACAACTGTCTGATAACTCTAGTTCCAGGAGATCCAATACTCTCACATAGGCATACATGCAAAAAAAATCCATACCAATTTGCATAAATCAAAAATAATTAAAAAAAGAATAGAAATGATGAGAGCAACGGGAAAAGTACTTATTTGATCCATAGAAAACTCACCAGAGAATAGTTTCTGGTAAAGATCCTCGGGGAGAGGCCTTTTAGTTGTGTTACTGTGAATGGCATGATATTATGGTTCCCTTGTTTTGGGCTAAGCTACATTGATCCCTGAATTTTGCAGTCAAGAATAATATGATGATACCATAAATCATATGTAACTTAGATACTTAAAATGAATGATACAGGAGGATTATAAGTTCAAGAATATATGACTTGTGTGATTTATCAAATGATACATCAGGCAGAGATGAGCAATCACAGATCACATTTAATGGAATTTTGGAAACTCCACATTATGAAGTAATTATCTTTACCTGTAGAAACAAAAGGATGACTTATTATACAATAACTTGTTTCTATTTTACAATGACTCATCTTAATTGTCTTTCTATTGATCTGTTGCTAAATGTCTCAGGTTCTCTTTTTAGCTCCTGCTAGCAACACTTTATTTTTTTTGTACTTTTACCAATGACCTATATTTCTTTCCTTACAGGGAGAGAATATCTTTAATATCAGAAGATCTTTCTAACTTTACCTTGTCTTCACTTTCATCTAGTGTAGAAGACAATATTATCCTGTGATTATCTCTTCAATATCACAATCAAATATTCATCAATGTGTTCATTAAACAATTGTTACTGTAGAATAACTATGGTTTGGGTGTTCTTGTATACATGTTGCTTTCACTGATGATAGACTCAGGTGATTTTTTTTTCATCATTGTGACCAAATACATGACAAGAAGAAACTTAAGGGAAGGAGGATTTATTTTGGCTCAATTTCAGAGAGCACCCTCCACCATGATGAAGGTATATCTGCAAGCAAAGAGTCCCTTCATATCAACAGAAGTTAGGAAGCAATCAACAACTTTGACTTTCACTGAATAAATAAAATTAAATATGTCTTAGATTGTGTATAGGAACAATGGAAGCTGCCATGCACTGCAGCAACTGGGCAGCCTCATAAACATACCAGCCATTACGTTTTCATGAAATGTGAAAGCCAAATAAATCTGCCCTGGATTCTTGATGTTGCACACTGTGTTCACATTTAAGTCGTGACCGTGAGTGAATGGGTCAGTTTTCTATTCTAGAACTTGCAAGTAAATATTTAACAGCATAGTATTGCATAGAGAAACATCTATTCTCATCAGAAGGGAGTTCAAAAGGTTTGGATACTATTACTAGAGAAGTTAGCACCTGACATATATATATATATATATATATATATATATATATATATATATATGAATGAATATATTTTATACTTTTGCCATCTGTGTACTTTGTTTGGGCTTTAAGTAATAAGGAGAATATAAAGTTTGCACAATAGAAGTGTGTCTTCAACACACAGCTGAAGCTGTGTTTAGGAAATCAAAGTTTAATAGCAGATACCGTGCGTGGCAGATGAGACCAGAAAGGATGTGCCATTTCCTGGTTTCTTCACTGAAATTGTGTTCCAGGAGGACAGGAACTTCTGGATTTTTCAGTTTTATATCCAGCACAGAGGACAATATTTGGCAAATAAGTAAAAGAAGACAATGAGGCACCAGGGAAGGGCTTTAATGAGATAACTGCTTGGTTACATTTTTCCCTTTGGTTATTTCAGAGACCTGTGGAAAATACATGGACAAATGATGCATACTCAATGGTACTGGCAACTTATAATGGTAGCAGAAGAGAGACAAAGCCCTACCAATAAGGTGTTATTTTGACGAAAAAGGTAAGAGAAAACTAATTTAAAAAGCAGGTAAATTGGTTGAAAATTACTGCTAAAGGAACAAAAAGGACCTACTTTTTTGGATTTTTACCAAGTGACTTGAACACAGGCTTAGTTTCTTGTTTGTATTTCAAGGAACATACAGGATTAGTTCTCAGATTCTTTATTGGGGGATTTTTACAATGAGGCACACTAGGATTCTTAAGAATTGGCCGTCAATTTCATAATGATGGGACACAAAGAAGAAAAGGCGAAAATGATTCTTGTTCCACTTGAAGAGCTATTCTATTAAATTAGATATTGTGTGGGAAGCATTTAGCCCAGCGCTTGGCTTGCCTTCTGCTTTCAGTAAGTGCAAAATATTGTTGTCATCATGGAAAGGGAAATCTTAAGTCTGCAGTCATATGTCACAACTGCTTTACCGTAAGTAAAGCATTCAGCTGATCAGAACAAAGATGACACTTATTTAATAAGCCTGCAATTTACTGTTTTTCAACCTTGAAGGACTTATTTGTTGCTATTCAACATTTTGATGGACTCATTTCATAATAAGATTTCCATTCACGATTTTCTTCCCTGCATTTTTTCTTATTTGATATTCAGTAAAGAATAGGTTATATTTTATAGTTTTGCCATCTGTGTACTTTGTTAACAGAGTCATTCAATTTGGTTTACCCAGTGATTAGGTAAGTATTGTATCAATGTTGTCAAACAGAGTAGCCAAACCTAATAGCCACAAGCCAGCTCTTCAGCACTTGAAACACTCATAGCTTCCTGTTTGCCAATTATATTCACATGGAAATAAGCCATAGTCTATTTGCTAATAAATTATTTTCCACAGTGAGCAACACACATTATGAAAATGGCTCATCGTATTATAAAGGTTGAAAGTATTTTATAAAGTTAATGCTATTCAATAATTAGTATTTTCAATACTAATTTACTAAAATACAATTTGTGATTTGGGAAACTTTATTTTTCACCATGTAATGGTGACTGATAGCTTAACCCTAACCTAGCTGTCCTTCCACTAAAGAATAGATAATGAAAATATGGTACCTTTACACAATGGAATGCTATTCAGCTACTAAAAACAAAGACATCATGAAACTTGCAGGCAAATGGATGAACAGTGAGGTGACTCAGACCCAGAAAGACAGAAATGGTACGTACTCACTTGTAAGTGGACATTAGCCATAAAGTGCAGGATAGCTATGCTTCAATCCACACACTTAAAGAAACTAGGTAACTAGTAAGGGGGGGGGGTCCAAGAAAGGATGGTTGATTCTCACTAGGAAGGGAAAATAAAATAGACAGGAGATAGCAGCAAGTGATATGGAGCCTGAGGTGGGAACCTCCTGTAGCCAGGTGGGACTTCCAGTGGAAGGAAGGGGACACCAACCCACCCACAGACCTTTAACCTAAAGTTTGTCCTCACTACAAGAAGTGTTGGGATAAATATGGAGCAGAGATTGAAGGGATGGCCAATCAATGACTGGTCTCTAATTTGAGACACATACCATGGGAAAGAGTCAAACCCTGACACTACTAATGATATCTTACTCTGCTTGCAGACTGGAGTGTAGCATAACTTTCTGCTGAGAAGCTTCATCCTGCAGGTGATGGAAACAGAGGAAGAGACCCACAGCCACACATTAGGAGGAGCTCAGGGAGTCTTGTGGAAGAGCGGGAAGAGTGACTGAGGGAGCCTTAGGGGTCAAGGACACCACAAGGACACCTACAGAGCCAACTAACTTCTGCCCATGGGGCCTCCCAGAGACTGAACTACCAACCAAAGAGCATGCATGGCCTGGACTGAGGCCCCTTATATGGTGTAGCAGATCCACAGCACGGTCTTCATAAGGATCACCTAACTGAGCGGGAGAGGAGTGACTCTGACTCAGTTTTCTCCCTTTCCATCCTTTTCCTCTGGTTGCGCTGCCCTGTCTTGCCTCTGTGGCAGAGGATGTGCCTAGTCCTGCTGTGACTTGATGTGACTTACTGGGTTGGTACTCAAGGGTGGGAGGGCATCCCTTCTCAGAGGAGAAGAGGAAAGGAGAATGGGGGTGGGGAATGTGATGTAAAGGTGGAACTGGGAAGAGAGTGGGGGCCTTTGATCAGGATGTAAAGTGAATAAATAAAGGATTAAAATAAATACATTTGACATGCTTTAACATGAGCGTTGTAGTTACATTTAGCTTCAGTCACTTTCAAGTTTTCAAATTTGCAAATGCTCCGAGGTTCCAAATAATTCAGTTTTTTCTTCTTTTTTCTATTTTCTTTTGTTGAGCAATATTTCTTCAACCCACCTCCTCACATTCTTCCAATGATATGATCTAGCACTTTAGTCCTGTTCTTCTGTAAGTTGCAGTACCACAGTTCATGAACCTAAGAGAAATACTGCCATCTGCTGAGCAAATCATGTACACAGTTGTTTAACTTGGGCTGCCTTGATTTCAAGAAAGAAAAACACACTCAAGTTGTTTTTTAAAAAAATATTTCTATCCAATAAAACGCAGGAATAAAATCAACTTCTACAAATCACCATATCCCATGAATAAAAGTCCAATAACGTACAAAAGAATCAATCCTACTTTGTAATAATTGCCTATAAAATATATTACATTTCCCTGATTACTTATGAAGATTTTATACATGTTTATATATAATAAAACATCATTAATGAAATTTATAAAGTACTTTAAAATTAATGCTTTATTGTTCTTCAACATCCGTTCTTTTCTCTTGATGTTGATGATTTTGAAAAGATAACCATGGTTTTTACTAGAAACTCAAACATGCCAACTTCTTTTTTCTTTGTATTTTTCCCTTTAATGAATATAGAGTCTTTTCTCATATAATACATCCTGATTATCGTTTCCCCTCCCTCTCCTCAATTCCTTCCTACTTCTCCTCCCCTCTGGATTCACACCTTTCTATCTCTCACTAGAAAAGAACAAAGTTCCAAAAGCAAACGACCTAACACAACAAACTAAAATAAGATGAAGCCAAAGCTATTGTATAGAACAAGGCACCCGACAGAAGGAAAAGAGCCCTGAGAGGCTGCGTAAGAATTGGAGATTCACTGTTCCGACACTCAGGCTATATTGTATATGGAGAGCACCTGGTGTGGACCCACGCAGACCTTTCTGCTTTCTGCTTCCTGCTTCAGACTCTGTGAGCTCATATGCGCCTTGCTTAGTTGATTCAGATGGCCTTGTTCTCCTGGTGTTTTCCACCCCCTCTAACACTTGCACTAGTTCTGCATCCTCTTCCACAGGGTCCCTTGAGCTCTGAGAAGAGGTATTTAATGGAGACATCCCATTTAGATTTTCCCTCTCCCTTCCTCCCGCCCTCCCTTCTCTCCTTCCTCCCTCCTCTCTATAATTTGTGCTATTGATCTCCTGAGTACGACTTTCTAATTCTACTGACTCTGGTCTTTGCTTTGCTTGCTGTTCTTCTGGTACCAGTTGTTAGTGTATCTTGATATCTTGAAGGAACTGCCTTTTTTTCTTCTTATTCTTCTTCTAGGTACACATTGGAAGAATGGAAGGTTTTATATTGAACTTTTACATGTTTTCAGAAATTAAGAATTCTTGTTTTCTTTTCAGTCTTAACATAGCTCTCCTCCCTTGCTGAAAGCTTTTCTTAATGTCTGCCTGATTTTTTTATCTCTGCCTACTTAGTTTTCTTTTGCTCCCCAATTTCCTCACTGAAGTCACAGCTTTAATATCTTTCTTCAACTCTAGTTTGACTTGTGTCTCTTTTCCCATAAAGTGTCCAAAGTACTTAGTTCAGACAGAAACCCTCTGTCTAATAACATCCAAATCAAGAACTTATAAAGTACACAGCAGATGTGTAATAAGTCAGTGAGTAGATGGAATAAATTCTTTAACAGGTTTATAAATTAGTTTATTATAAATTATAAGGAAAGACAGTGATTTAGATATATTGTTTTTAAACCAACAATGGCTGAATGTTCCTCTTATTCCACATCCTCACCAGCATGAGCTGTCAATTACTTTGTTGATTTTAGAATTTCAGAAAGTTGTAACATAATCTCAAAATAGTTTTGATTTGCCTTTCCCTGATGGCTAAGGATGTTGAACATTTCAATGTTTTTCAGCCATTTGCATTTCCTCTATTAGGGATTCTCTGTCTAGACCTGCACCTCATTTTAAATTGTATTATTTGTGTCTATCATTTTGGTTTCTAGGTTTTTGAGTTCTTTATATATTTTGGATAGTATATGTGCCATTGGTAAAAAGTCTTTTCCCATTCTGTAGGCTGCCAATATGTCCAAATGTTTGTTTCCTTTGCCTTGCACAAGCTTCTCAGATTTATAAGGTCCTAGTTATTAATTGTTGATGATAGTGCCAGTGCTAATGGTGTTCTGTTTTTTTTAAAAAGGCCTTTTTCTGTGCCAAAGAGTCCAAGGCCATCTCCCATGTACTCCTCTGTAGGGTTCAGCGGATCTGGTTTTATGTTAAGGTCTTTGATCCATTTGGAGATGACTTTGTGCGGGGTGATAAGTATGGGCCTATTTGAATTCTTCTGCATGTGCTCATCCAGTTTGATCACCACTGTTTTGAAGATACTGTCTTTGTTTTCCTCAATGTATATTTCTGGCATCTTAATCAAAACTCAGGTGTCTAAATGATGTAACACTTTGGGTTACACCGAATAGAATTGTTAAAGGAGCTAAAGGGGCCACATGGGAATTTGTAAACAACCGAGATGGTTGCCAAGACTGTAGGTTTTTCTCTACAAACTGACAAAAAGGTCTTGTTGTTGAAGACAACAACCACATGGCTCATTGAAGATGAAGATGTGCAGCTGGTGCCTATGTTGAGGTTTCACATCAAAGCCTATGTTCCAGTGTTTTTGTTACATAAGGATACTCTGTATGCTATCAAAAGAAAAACACCAATACCAAGCCAGCTTCCAATATCCATCTACAAAGGGGTACTACTACAAGTTATGTTAAGACAATGGTGGCACAAAACTTGTGGGAGTAACCAATTAATAACTGTTCTGACTTAAGGTTTACTCTGTGAGGTGAAACCTATCCCTAACGCTACTAGGATATCCCAGACTCTGAGACTAGTTAGACTAGTTAGCTAGGGTAAACCAGGGTAATACTAGTTAAAAAAAGAAGAAAAGAAAAACAGTGCAGTGATGACTGCTAGTGATATTCTGCCATACATATAGACCAGTGCCTTGTTCAGCCATCATCAGAGAAGCTTCATCCAGACAGATGGGAACAAATATATAGACACACACTCCATCATTGCGCTGAATGTGAGAGATCTTGGAACTTAGTTCCAAATGGAATTCCTCCATCACATCTCTACCTTCAGACCCGAGGGAACCCCAAAGAAGAGAGAGTGGAAATAGTATAAGAACCAGAGGGGAGGTAGGAAAAACAAAATTGTTCAAATAAACATAGAGCTTACATCTGAATGCACAAACATTAAAGCAGAATGCACAAGACCTGCTTAGGTATGCACCAGGATGTTTGCACTTATATTATGGCTTCCAGTTTAGTAGGTCTTTTGAGGGGAAGTTCCTGAGCATGTGAACCAGTGTCTTTGACTCTTGTGCCCTCTCTTGAGCTCTTTTCATTTCATTCTGTGGGTTTGTCTTATCCAACTTCAATGTTGCAGCTTTTGATTTATTTTATCATATTTTGTAATAAGAACGAAAGAACGAAAGAACGAAGGAAAGAAAGAAAGAAAGAAAGAAAGAAAGAAAGAAAGAAAGAAAGAAAGAAAGAAAGAAGTCTAACCAGTGGGGTCAAGGTTAACAACGGAATTGTCATTTATACCTGCTGGGAGAGTTTTCTCTAATATATCAACCATTCCAGGGCACATCTCATGTTCAGGAGTATTGACCAAGAAATAATGAATAGTAGTTTTTTAGTGCTTTTTAAAAATTTGGTTACAGTGTGATTGTTTGTTTTATTTTTTCTTTGTTGTTGTTTTCCTTTTAGGGTGATGTTATATTTTGTTTTCTTGGTTTGGAGAGTATTTTTGTTTTATTTGGTGTACTGGCTGGCTTTATGTGTCAACTTGACACAAGCCAGAGTTATTACAGAGAAAGGAACCTCTTTTAGGGAAATGCCTCCATGAAATCCATCTGTAAGGAGTTTTCTCAATTATTGATCAAAGGTGAGAATGGTCCATTGTGGGTGGTGCCAGCCTTGGGCTGGTAGTCCTGGGTTCTATAAGAAAGCAAGCTTAGAAACCTAGGGGAAGTGAGCCAGCGAGCAGTATCCCTCCATGGCCTCTGGATCAGCTCCTGCCTCCAAGTTCCTGCCCTGTGTGAGGTTCCTGTCATGGCTTCCTTTGGTGATGAACAGCAATGTGGAAGTGTAAGCTGAATACGCCCTTCTCAACTTGGTTCTTGGTCATAATGCTTTGTGCAAGAATACAAACCCTAAAACATTCGTTTCTTTTTTTCGAGGGAGGGACTTGGGTGAGAAGGAAGAGATGTTGTAAACACGCTTGGAGAAGGGGAAGAACATGATCAAAACATATTTATAATGGAGGATGATTTTAAGTAATAAAAATAAATAAAAATAACTCTCCAAACTTTCAGTTCCCTTAAAAATTTTGGTGAAATAAATAAAAACGCATGCGCCAGTGGTTTTGCAAGTCCCCTTATGAGCAGGGAAGGTTTCACATTGTTTGGGTATGTTTGAAGTTGTCCTTCATAGTTTCAATCCTAACTAAAACGTTATAGAATGTTTTATGGTTCGGGGAGCAACTTGATATCCAAAGTGGTTAAGCGACATGCTGATTTTAAGCTATTAGTCCCCACATAGATAGAAACTCACATCTCTGCCAAGCCACAGAAAATACTGGAACATGTTGGAAATTGTAAATACTACATTTTATTTTATGCGCACCCTTCCCTAGGTTTTATCTATGGGCAAGTATCTCAGCAGATGCCCAGGTTCTCCCTTCTTCTGCCCCGGACCTCTCCTGGCTTTGTTTCCTCCTTCAGTTTCTGTTCTCCCCTGATGTTCCTGGATTTCTCCAGTGCCTCATATGCCTTGATAGGGCACTTACTTGAAAAGTCTGGCTGGTTTTATTTTATTTTATTTTATTTTATTTTATTTTATTTTATTTTATTTTATTTTGGGTTTTTTTGAGACAAGGTTTCTCTGTGTAGCACTGGCTGTCCTGGAACTCACTCTGTAGACCAGGCTGGCCTCTAACTCAGAAATCCTCCTGCTTCTGCCTCCCGAGTGCTGGGATTAAAGGAGTGCACCACCACTACCAGGCTTATTATTATTATTTTTTAATGTGAGTACACTGTAGTTGTCTTTGGATACACCAAAAGAGGGCATCTGATCTTATTACAGATGGTCGCGATCCACCATGTGGTTGCTGGGAATTGAACTCGGGACCTCTGGAAGAGCAGTCAGTGCTCTTAACCACTGAGCCATCTCCCATCTCTCCAGACCCAATAAGATTTCCTCCTCCTCCTCCTCCTCCTCCTCCTCCTCCTTCTTCATTTTTTCGAGACAGGATTTCTCTGTGTAGCCCTGGCTGTCCTGGAACTCACTCTGTAGACAAGGTTGGCTTTGAACTCAGATATCTGCCTGCCTTTGCCTCCCACATGCTGGGATTAAAAGCATACACCACCACTGCCAGCTGGCTGATTTTTATATTTTCATTTCTCCACAGTTCTGGAGATCTGTACTTCTGACTTCAATTTTACTTAACCAGGCATGTAGGAAAGTCATGGTTTTCTCCACGTTGTAAAGTCCACCTCCAGAAGAAAGAAGTTAAGCCCAAATTCCTGACTTGTGGTTCCCTGAAAATGAATAGGAAAAAAGCTAGCTAGTGAACCAGAAATTTCACCAGTAGTCCTGGTGTGAAATGTTGAAAGCATGTGCTTGATCTAGTGCACTACATAGGGTCAAAATGCACTACCCAAAGACCCAAGTACAAATACACGGAACTCAAGAATGTCGACACGCTGAAGGGTCCAAGTGAGGTTGCCTCAGTCTCACCTGGGAGAAGAAAGCAATCATGGGGAGGCCAGAGAGGGATCTGAGTAAGAGAGGGAAAAAGGAGGAGAAAAAGGAAACATAAATCAGGTATTGTGGTGGGAGGAGCAGGAGAGAAGCCCTGAGGCCCATCAGAAAGAATGAAAACAGACAACCTTGGGAGGTGGGAGGTCTCTCACCAACCAGAGACCTGGGAGGTGAAAGACACTCGGGATTCAATGGGAGGGACCTTAGATGAAATGCCCAACAGTGGGGAGAGGGACGTTGTAGAGTCCACTCCAGAAGAAAGATAAGCCATCAAGTGGAGATAAGGGGTTGCCATCCCACAGTCAAAAACTCTGACTCAGAATTGTTCTTGTTTGAAAGAACTGCATGGACAAAAATGGAGAAGTGACTGAGAGAAAGGAGGTCCAGTGACTGGTTCAAATTGGGAGCCATCTCAAGGAGAGGCTCCAAGGCCTGGCACTGTTACTGATGCTATGGTGTGCTTACAGACAGGAGCCTAGAATGACTGACCTCCAAGAGGCCCAACAAACAACTGAGTCAGATATAGACACTTACACTCAACCAGTGGACAGAATCCCAGGACCCCTGTGGTTGAATTAGGGAAAGGATGGAAGAAGCTGAGAAGGAGGGTGATCCTCTAGAAAGACCAGCAGTCTCAACTAATCTGGACCTCCAGATCTCTCAAACACTGAGCCACCAATCAGGCACCATACACTAGCTGATATAAGGCTCCTGACAAATACAGCAGAGGACTGCCTGGTCTTGCCTCAGTGAGAGAAGATGCACCTAACCCTTGATAGAGTTGAGGCTCCAGGGTGTGGGGAGGCCTGGGGACATCCTCTTAGATACCAGGGGCAGGGGGTATGGATTGGGGAGGAAGAAGGAATGGGATGAGGAACTGTCAGAGAGTAGATTAGGAGGAGGATAACAACTGGACTGCAAAAAATGATGATGATTAATAACAAAAACAACAACAACAACAACAACAATAACAATAATAATAATAATAATAATAATAATAATAATAATAATAATAATAATAAAAATAGACCGAAGTATAGAAGCACACTGAAGATAGTCATTTCTCAGTAGAAGAAAGATGGATTTCTTCTGTCTTCAGAAACATGGAATTCCTCTTGGTAGGTTTCATGTGTGGTTCCCCAATTTGCTCTGTGTGTCACCCATTATTGCAGCAGAAAGGAAAAGACAGTAAATCACCCTGGCAAGTGTTGCTTATGCAAGTGAGGTGAAAGTTATACACGCTCTTCCCTTTCAAACTCCATTCACACAGTGTCACATAGCCTGAATCTGCTGTAGAAGGTGGCAAATAAATTCCTGGGATGATGATGAATTAGAGTACAGAAGACTAAACCCAAGATACATACAAGTAAGAAATGGGCGATGAAACTTTGCATATAGTTTCCAAATTCTTTCTGATGAAAAATATGGAGGATTATAAGAGAAATTTATGTAGGATGAGAATAATTAAAAATAACAGCAAGCACTGGAAATGAGAAAAATTGAGAATTGTTTCATAAATTCAGCAATTAAAGTAATATTTTTAGTGTGACTAGGATCTATAGTTACTAGGAATGAATGGAGTTGAGGTGAGTTACAGGAGCTCAAGATATGTAAGGCATATTGATGAAGTTATCCAAAGTAATGGAGTGAGCAAAAAATGAGGCACTTGAATATGTATTAGAAAATGTACAGCTCAGATGGTAAAGAACAGTATAATTGGAAACTTGGAATTTTTAAGTAAAAAGTTGCATGATTGTCAAGGAAATCAGTAGAGGAAGATATTGCTGGAGGTATATTTTATCAAAAGAGTCAAGAGAGGCTAAACACTTTCAAAGGGAGTTGAGTTGGTAAAGAGGCAGACAAGAGTAATTTCAAAAGAGAACTTGAAAGTGTTAGACCATGACAAACAGGGTGCTGAAGCAATAATCCAAGAAATATCATGATGTTTACAAGGTTAGGATATGGTTACTTGATGATCTGCTCATTTACATAAGTCTCACAAGGTGGCAATACTAAGAATGAGCTAACCTAAGGATACTCAAGTGCATTGAAGTTCTCATATAAATATTTGTGATATGGGAGGTACATATCTGCTTTACTATGAACAAGACATTTGTTTTAAATTAAATATGGTCTTGATATATATTTATTTTGTTCAGCTCCCACATAGGTGATTACATGGTCCAATAGCAAATACATTCAAAGCCATGAGTGCTATAAGGATTAACATCTTAAAGCAATTCACCTAATCACACAGATGGCTTTTCATTAGTTAAATCAACTTTAATTGCTTGCTGCTATTGTTTGTGTTCCTTCCAAGTACCAAATGAGAGGAAAGCATAGTTGAACAAGTCAGAGCATGTTAAGAAATTAAATAATTCAAACTGGTTGCCAAGTCTAAATAAGTGTCAATTGAGGGACAAAGGATAAAGAGAACAGTGACGTTTCATAGAAAAGATGAATAAACTATGTCCTTTGAGGAATAACTGAAAAAGGAAAAGTCAATCAAATTAGAGTAGTCATAGCAGGCATTAGAAAGGCAGAGGGAGGGAGGGGGAGGAGGGGAAGGGAGGGGAAGAGGAAGAAGGAGGGAGAGGGGGAGAGAGAACTCCAATGCTAATAAGATTTGCTGAAAGGTAAAAGGAGGCATGATTCAACAGAGCCAAAGACATAAGCTGAAGGTACATACATTGAATCAAGTAAAGACTGGAAAATATCTTGAAGGATATTAAAGAATGTGATCCATTTCCCCTCTAAAGGTAACTGGAACAGTAATTCTGGTACCATGTGGGCAATGAATTAGAAAAGCAACACAAGACAGGGACATAATTTGAAAAGTCAATATACCAGTTCATAAGAGATGAATGTAATCTAAATTGCAAGATTGAAATGAGAATAGAGAATATGATTATAAAAATGAAAGATAAAGGAAGGAAGGAAGGAAGGAAGGAAGGAAGGAAGGAAGGAAGGAAGGAAGGAAGGAAGGAAGGANAAGGAAGGAAGGAAGGAAGGAAGGAAGGAAGGAAGGAAGGAAGGAAGGAAGGAAGGAAGGAAGGAAGGAAATGCATTTGGCAAGGAGCCAAAGAGAGAATTTGAATCCACAGCTGTAGAGCTTGATAATTAAAGTGTTATTTTCCCCACACCCTACAATATATCATTTACACTGATTCTGCTGATGAATAAAATTTTTACAGATTCTGCATGGTTAGGCTACAATGTCTAGTACTACCAAGGACAATAAAAAGTTGGGAAGGCAAAATAACTTGTTTGAAATCACTCAGTTAAAGAGCATCAGAGCTCAAAGGTCCCAAAAATATCCTATGGACAACAGATAGCATCTTCAACAAATAGTGTTATGAAAAACGGATGTAGAAGAATGACATTAGACCCACATCTATCACCTTTGATACCTTATGGTATACAGGTGTAGGAAAGGACCTCCTGAAAAGAACTTCACAGAATTAAGACCAACAGTTGACCAACATGATCTTATAAAACTAAGAAATCTCTTCAAAGCTAAGGAAGTAAGCAAAAGAAGAAGCCCACAGACTGGAAGAGATGCGTTGCCAGCTGTACATCTTACAGAGAAGCAAAGGAAACCAAACCAAAACAACAACAAAGGGAAACATATTCAAAAATAAGTTATGGATTTGAGCAAAGATTTCTCAAAATAATAAATAAAAATAGGTAAGATATACATGTCAAAATGTTTATCATCCTTAGCTATTAGAGGAATGCACATCAAACAACCTTGCATTTCATCCCACCATAGTCAGAATGTCTAGGAAAAACAGAACAACTGACAACCAATGCTGGAGAGGATGTGGGGAAAAGGAAACTCTGATTCACAACTGTTGGTATTGAGAAATATTGCAGCTACTCTGGGAATTGGTGCAGAGAAATTTCCAAAGGAAAATAAAATAAAATAAAACCAACCAAACAAACAAACAAGCAAAAACCTTTCTATATCAGTTATCTATACCAAAGGACTCAACATCTTGTTCCCCAGGTACTTGCTTAACAATGTTCATTACCATTCTATTCACAATAGATAGGAAACGAAAACAACCTAAGTGGCCTTCAATTGACTACTAGATAATGCAAATGTGGTACATGTACACAGTGGAATATTATTCACCTGTCAAAAAGATAAAACCATGAAATAATGAAGTGTGAGGTAGGCCAGACCCAGAAAGGCACATGCCACAGTTCTTTCTCGTCTGTGGTTACTAGCTCCTATTCTTCTGATGGAAGTCCGTAGCCAGAAGTAACTACTGAAATGAGAAATGTTAGAAGGTTCAGTGGGAGTATGGAGGATAACAGGGTAGACAGAAAAATACTAAGGAAGAAGGGATATGGGGGATCCCACAAACAAGGGACCTTTAACTGGGGGTGGAGAAAGAAGGTCCATAGAACCCTGAGACCTGGAAGACTTCTGTGAGGTAGTATCTCCTAGAAATAACAGAGAACCATGATTCCTCAGTAATATGATTGCCTAAACAAGATCTGGACAAGGAAAATACCTGCAGGCAGGTTAACATGGAAGGGGGAAATCTCAGAGGACCTCACCCCTAGTTAAAGAACTACAGGTTACTAAGGAATCTTGAGACTCAGATAATTCGTCTTCTCCAGGGATAGGATAAGACCTTTACATTGGTTTTCTATATCAAATTATATACATACAAGCAGCACGAAATGGACTTATAGGGTTATATTAATATATTTGTGCATATGTGTATTTAACAACAACACTTAAAGAAAAAGCAGTCCTGAACTTGAGAGGGAGCAAGAAGAGGAGGATGGGGGAGGCTGGAGACAGGAAAGAGAAAAACGGTTTGTATAATTAAATTTTAATTGAAAAACAAGAAACGACAGTCTCAAAGCTAAAATATGAACAGACAGCCATAAATTACTGTTGACAATGTTTCTAGGCTTCAGTGCCCTTATCTGTAGGAGGACAGTTTTAATAGCGTCCCTCTTAAAGGAATGTTGTGAAAATTAAAGGGACAAAGGACTAGTCCAATGTCCCTGGAAAAGTTCCTATGGTCTCATCACACCACAGTGCCATATGGCAGTGATTATACAAGGAAAGTTTGCATAGGTGTTAAACGCAGTGAGAATTGACAGGAATTTATTTAACGGCCCTGGTATTTACGTTATCAAAGCAGCTGAAAGGAGGGAATGCACAGATAGCTGGCAAAGGGCCTTTAATAAGGAGTTCTGCAAGGAAGTAGAACAACCTTTAGAGTCCCACCCTCTAATGCCTATGTGGAAACTGCTATCACTCAGTCCTGTGAGACACTTCAATGACTAGAGGTTCTTTTGTACAGGTCTCATGATCCCAAGCATCATGGAATATCTCCAGAGAGGCGTTCTCTATATTTTATGTGAATTTACTTGATAAATTAGTTTAGACATTTTCTAAATCAGCACTTCCTTAAAATTAGCTACTTAAAAGTAATTTTAAAATGTATTACTAAAGAACTAAAGTTTTAAAAGAAAAAGTGAATACTTTGACAATTACAAACAAAATTAATCTTAAAATGTTTTTAACACGTGCAACTCAATATGCTAACCCAAGCATTGTAAATAAATACTTGTAATAGTCTACAAATGATCAATTAAGCAAAATAAATGGATGTTGAGCATGGACTTTGATAAAGAACATACCTTAAATTTTATTAAATCTTAAACAAGGTAGCTTTAAGTTAAATATCTTTTTATAAAGTATTAATGTGTTTTTTCAGTACAAAATAGCTGCTACTTCCTCTCTGTATTTTGTTACAACTGTTGGTGTAATTAAAGTTCATATTACCAGGAAATATTATCTGTTTGTTTTCTTTCAGAGATGTCAGGAAATGTTTGCTTTAGGATATTGCCTAAAAAAATGGTTTTACTGTTGGGTTTAATATTTCCTTTTAAAAATATAATGGCTTGCCTGCAAGCTTTAAACTATTAAACCATTATTTATTAAAGTAATACATTTTATAAATGTATATAGTTGTTCTGCAAGAAACACTTCGACACAGTTTTAAAAATTGAACCCATAGAACTTCAGGATTTGTATTGAGTAGTTTCTATCAATATTGTATAATTTTTATATTATTATTATTATAGGAAATACATTTTCAAATATGCTACATCATGCTAGGCTAGGATTAAAATTTTTGATAGACATTAATTCATAACTAGAAATTATTTCATTCTTGAAAAAAAACTATTCTCATGGAAAGCAAGCTATTCATTGGCGTTTTCTCCACATCTCTGCTTCAAAAATCACTTTTGAGACCCAGGTTTTGTAAAAGATAATAGTGTCTACATCCATATCCAGTAGACGAATGTGCTTTGCTCAAAACCCAAATCACTTCTACTTGAATCATTATAACAAAAAGGCATATAGTCATTAAATAATTCACCAAACTACAAATATTAATAGCAAAGTAGAGAAAAAAAAAAATGATTTCCTCCTCCAGGTCTCGAAATGCCATTCTAATTCCAAAGTAGAATCAAAGTTATTTGTCCTGCTAGGGCACCGGTAAGGAAGGGCTGCTCCGCAGGCTGCAGATTGGCTGTTGCCATGGCTACGATTTGTTGAGCGGCTGTGGGCGCTGTCTTTCAGGAAGTCCGGATCGCGCTGGTGAGTGAGGAGGGTGTCTGTGAGTGGGTCTGCTGTGCTTGCCAGGATGCTCCCAGTCCGGTCGACAGGTCACTGAGCGGCCACTGCAGGCAGGACTTCTGGAAGAACCGGGGACTGCACAGTACGCGGGACTCCAGCCCCTTCCTTCCACGATCCTCTGAGCTCTGTCAAAAGAGAGCCAGTCATTCTCCTCTGACTGCACCTCACCTCAACCGTCAGTTCTCTTCTTCCCATCTACCTCCAACCCCTTTGCTCTTTACCCGTATGTAATGATTTTGTTGTTCTTACTTTACAAGGTGCATTTCCCTGTTCTATCCCCTGGCTGACTAGGAGAGCCCTTAATCTTTTCCCACTTTGAGACAATTAGCAAGCTTCACTACCAGCGTGAAGTCGTTGTCTAGGGAAGCTTCCTGACACTAGGAGTCTAATGAGAAAATTGTTTGTTTTCTGTACATTTGCATATATGTCTAGGTGTAGACTTTAAGTGTTCGTGTCTCAGCCAACACAGAAAGTGGCCAAGAAATTGCTTGTGGGAAAGGAAGAAATGATGTCCATAGCTAGAGGAGAGGAAAAAAGTACAGGTTTTTATTTTTACCCTCTTAGCTTATTAGATCCTAGTTCAATTGGGTGTGGAGAGGGCTCCGAAGAGGTAACACGTAAGGTGAGGCTATATAGGAAAGGAATACTGAGTGGGGCAGGGCATAATTCAGTAGGTGACAAGTCTGATTTAGCGGACAGGAAGAATGCTTATACGTTATGAAGAAGGTGGCTCCCTTGTGTGGACACTACTCCTGGAGAGATGTGAACAAAAACCTACTCACCGCTGGTGGTCTGTCTATGGCAGACCGAAATAAGGGTGCCAACAAAATCCAACTTGGTGAACCAATCAGTTATTGGAGTTACATAAATGAATATGGTTAATGAGCTATTTTTAGGAACAGAAATGACTGAAAGACAGCTGGATCACCAAAAGCCTACTACAGCTTGCGTGAGAGCGCAAAACTGCTGGAAATGCGAGGCACATGGTCTGAGAGAAGCTCAGATGAGCTGGAGGAATGGAAAGCAAGTTAGTGGTGAGAAGATCGCTAACTTTGGACGGGGCAGCTCTGAGTTGGGGTCCTGCACCCCTTAGACATTAGTTTATTGGCTTTAGATGCTTAAAAAGCCATTTCATGTATTTTGTTTGTGAGGTATTTTGGTTTTTAAGCCTTATTTATTTTATATATGTGAGAACACTGTAGCTGTCTTCAGACACACCAGAAGAGGGCATGGAATCCCATTGCAGATGGGTGTGAGCCACCATGTGGTTGCTGGGACTTGAACTCAGGACCTCTGGAAGAGCAATCAGTGCTCTTAACTATTGTGCCATCTCTCCAGCCCTCCTTAAATCGCCATTTTAAACATCAGTGTTCTCCTGTAAATAATGAGTATATGTTCAGTAGTTAACTTCTTCAGAAGATTGTTAATTACGTATGTATCCTTTAATACTTGGCCTTCCCCAGTCCTGAGTCTCTTGGAGATCATTGTGGTGGTGATGAAGGTGATGGGGAGGATGTAAAGACACATGACTGTGAGATCTAAATCCATTTCAAGTAGTAAGGACTTTAAGCACAGTACATTTCAGGTTATAGTGGGTGTGCATTATCTGTCACTGTGGGCTATGTTAGCAAGAGCATGTGCCTAAGTCAGAATTACTAGAATTTCCACTCAATGAATACAAAGTAGCCATAGATCCCTCCCGGAAATAGATTTGGGTTTTTATCTTGGGTGCATTTTAATTTCTATATACTTAAACTGTTCAATTTTTTAAATGGACTGAACTTACAAGGATAATACTACCTTGAAGTTTCATAATTGTGGAAGATAAGCCTGCTAATTCTATATGATTTTTTTCTTCTGGATGAAATGAAAGAGTAGTTTTGATCATCTCATAGTCAAATGTTTTTAAAATTGAATGAATAGACAGGCAAAGCAATATTTTTTTTATCATAATGCTAGCCTAAAATGGTGCCATAAACATTTAAGTTAAATGTCTACATACATGGTGGGCCGTGTGGCAAATTAGAACCCATGTTTTTAAGAGATGGATTGGATTCTTTCCTTTTAAGTTCTACTCTTTGTCATTAAGAGCTATGGAGGACAGTGACGACAGCGAGGCAAAGCTCAGAGAAGAAATAGAAGCTGAATTGGATAAAATCAGCATCTCTTCCTTGGAAAATGATGAGGTTGAAAATGATTCAGTATCAGACACTCAGAGTGACAGTAGTGACACTGTAAGTGTTTCTCCATTGTTTTTCATTTTTCATCGAGAAATTCATACAATGTATTTTGATCATATTTATTTTACTCTCCACTCTTCCTCCAAGATCCATCTCCCCTCCCCTGCCCATATATGTGTATATATATATATATATATATATATATATATATATATATATCCCAAATGAACCATCTGTGCTACCCATATACTCTCAGATATGTGACTTTCCACTGGCTAGAGTGTGGTCCACCTAACAAGGGTCACACTCTTAAAGAAAAATGACTTCCCCTCTCCTAGTAGCTATCAAATACCAATAGCTCCATAGCTAGGGGTGAGACTCCATGGCCCCCTCTCCTCTCCATGATGGTATTTCGTCTAAATTGAGCTTGCACAGACTTTGTGCATACCGTTTCAATTACAGTGAGTTCATAGTGCAGCCTCCTGATGTATCTGTAAACCACTCTTTACTCATAGAGAAGCCTCTGGCTCTTAAATACTTTCTGTTCTCATATCTGCAAAGATCGCGGAGCCAAGAAAGGAGGGTTTTACTTTTAAGTCTTTTGTTGTTGTTGTTGTTGTTGTTTTTCTTTTAGTCAAAGTAGATTGTTTTTGATGCACCGCATTCTGATTATAGTTTCCCTTCCCCCAACTCCCCCCAAATCCTTTATACTTCAGCTCCCAGTGAAATGCACTCCCTTTCTGTCTCTCCTTAGAAAACAGAGACATCAAAATAATACTACTAAAATTAAGATTAAAAACAAACAAAAGAACAAGTAGCAAAGAAAAGCATAGAAAACATAAGTAGATGTACACACACACACACACACACACGAACACACTCGTTCACATACACAGGAATCCCACAAAAACATAAAAACAGTATATGCAAAGGGTCATGTAAGGTTAAAAATGTCCCAAAAAACCACCAGGTGACAAAGATCCTCTGAAGTAGCCACTGAGTTTCTACCTACCTCTAGCTCTGAGCCCTGTCCTTAAAAGTAGTTTCTGTATTCCCACTGAGGCTAAATTGGAGAGGACTCATTTATCTTTTTGGAGTAGTTATGAATTAGAGTTAGTTTTCCCCTATGTCCTCTATCTCCTGACCTCCAGTTCTTGGCTGCCCGATCAGTTGGGAATGTTTTCTATCTTTTGGGTTGGACTTTAAACCTAGCAGATGCTGGTTGATCACGCCCATAAGCTTTGTGCCACTACTACACTAGGATATCTTGCAGGCAGCTCATCATTATGTATCAAATCGTTTCTATCTGGGTTGGTGTTGCCCTTTCCTTTGGATAATGTGGAGAGTACCTTACAGTACTATGAACACTTATTCCTTGAGGTGGAAGCTATAGGTAGGCATCAATCTGACTTCTCCATATTCTGTGAGTTATGTGGATGTTTTTTTCAGCCTTGCCATCAACCCTTTGACTTCTTGCCTCCACCTCCAGAGTGCTGGGATTACAGGACTCAGTACTCTCAGTTTCACACAGTGTTAAGGACTGAATGCAGGGTTTCATCATTCATGCCAGACAGGCACTCCTAATAAGTGGACCATACCCCTAGCTCCAGGTATCCTACTTGCTGAGATTTTACTTTAGCAGTATTTGTGTTTTTGGAGATTTATCTATTTCTTGTAGATTACCAAGCATGTTGAGGTGCAATTGTTCAAAATAATCTCTTATGACCCTTTGTAATTGTTTTCTTATTTCTCTATATAAGACTTCAAGTAGTATATTAGTAGTTTGGAGAGAATGAACAACCTTGTCTTATTTCTGATTTTACTGGTAATGCTGTGAGTTTCTTCCATTTGGGTTTATGTTGGCTGTGAACTCGTTGTACACCAGCTCTATTATGTTGAGGTATGCTTTTTGTATCCCTAATTTCTCCAGAACTTTTAAATGAAGATGTGTTAGACTTTGTTGAAGGCCTTTTCTGCATCTAAGGAGAAGATCATGAATTTATTTTTTTGGTCTATCAGTTTGTATATATGGTACATTATATTTGTTGATTTACATATGTTAAACTATCCCTGCATCTCTGGGGTGAAGCCTACTTGATCATTGTAGATTATCCTTGTGATGTGTTTTGGATTTGGTTTACGAGTAAGTATTTTATTAAGAATTTCTGCATCTATGTTCATAAGGGAAAATGGTCTGTAATCTGTTTAGTGTATCTTCATGTGGATTGGGTATCAGGTAACTGTGGCCTCATAAAATGAACTGGACAGTGTCTCTTCTGTTTCTAATTTTTTGTGGAATAATTTGGAAAGTATTGCCATTAACTCTTCTTTCAAAATCTGGTAAAATTCTGTGTAAAGCCATCGGGCTCTGAGCTTTCTATTGTTGTTAGCAGATTTTTAGTTGCTTCTATTTCAGTAGGATCTCTATGTCTCTTTAATTTGATTATCTGATCTTCATTTATTTGGTAAGTGGCATATTTCAAGAAAATTATCCACTTCTTTTTGAGTTTCCAGTTTGGTAGAGTTCACCTTTTAAACTATGTCATTATGATTCTCTAGCTTTTTCTCAGTTTCTACTCTGTTTTTGTCTCTGATAGGACTGTTAATTTGGATCTTATTTTTCTGACTTTTAGTTAATTTTGTTTCTCAGTCTTATTGACTGAAACTAATGAGAATATATAGGGAAAGGGACTACATAAACCCACCAAGACATTACAATTATTAACATGTATGTACCAAACACAAGTTTATAAAAGGAAAAGTACTATAGCTTTGATCACATATGCAAAGTGGGAGCCTTCAATAACCTACTCTTGCCAATAGACAGGTCATCCAGACAAAAACTAAACAGAGAAATGCTGGAACTATATGATTTTTTTTTAACCAAATGGACTTAATAGATATTTATAGAACATTTCACCCAAATACTCACTACTGAATGAAAAATTAAGCCGACAGAAAATTTTAAAAGAAATTAAAAATCCTTTAGAATTTAATAAAAGTGAAACCCAACATACTAAACTTATGAGACACAATAAAAGCAGTACTACGAGACAAGTTCATCACTGAATGTCTACACAACACCCGGAGATCTCATAGTAAACACTTAATATTACACCGGCAAGCTTTAGAATGACATCTTTCCCAAAGGTATAGGTGGCAAGCAATAATCAAACTTGGGGCTGAGATAAAAAAAAAATAACAACAAATTAAAAAAGTCAATCAAACTTTTTTTTTTCTTTTTTTTTTTTTT
>NC_034598.1:72246944-72252944 GCF_900095145.1 Mus pahari
CCAGTCCGCTCTTTCCCCGGCAGTGCAGCGGTGCCTCAATCAAACTTTTAAGCCTTTTAATGAAAGTGGATTTTTTTTTAAGAAGGAATATTCTTCTCTATGTTTTTCATATGAATTTGTATGTAATGTTCCTTGGTAGATAGTTAGATGCAAAAAATGTCTTGAATAAAAACTAGAATACCTTTATGCAGTATGCCTTATTTTCAAAGAAAACAAACAATGTGAAATTCTCATATTATTCTAACCCCCCTTCCACTCCTGCACTTGGCCTTGAACTCATGACCTTGCTTATATTAGGCAAGTGTTCCACCATTGTGCTACACCTTTAGACTTTCTGCTTTTCTCATTATTTTAGATCACCGTTCACTTATGTATTACCATAAAATCAATTTAAAAATATCCTGTCTTTTATATAGTCAATTTAAGAGGGATAAAATGCTAGAATATGAGGTACAAAATTAGATTTTATTTTATTATAGCTTCATACACAAAGGCAGAATAAAGCTTTCAGGCTGCACTCTGGGTTAATATACCATAAAATTAGTTGTCAAATTCAAATAACCTATTACAAGTAAAAATAAATTATAATAATAGGTCAAGATGAAAGATTCAGTGGTTGAAGATTGTCTTTTACAGGATGTACAATAACTACTGTCCATTTATGTTAAAAACACTTCTTAACCAGGAAGTAGTAATCACAGTAAAGTACAGAGAGCAGAAGAACAGGACAGAGAGCAAAAGAACAGGACAGAGTGGATTCTTTTGTCAAGTTCAATTTTTATGTCATAGGTTTTTGGTTTGGTAAGGAAAAGGTATGTACTGGGGGCTGCTAATTGTTAAAGATAATAATATATTTCATTAGTTATAATAGAGTCAAAGGCTATTTTCTTAACTAGTGGAAACCCAATATAACAGAAAGCTTTGCTTAGTCCTCTGTTATTAAGCCTGTCATCTTTTCTTTATCAGGAGTATCTGTATGTATCAATCATTCTGTGCCTTATGTTCCTTGCTGAAGATTTTTTATTCATGTATTAATAGTTCTAGGATGGTTATTAAACTATGTTTAAATGTTTGAAATATTTTTATGAACAATACATTTTGCATTATATTGTCTAACAGTAATTTTTATTTGCATAGGAATTAATTTATACATTCACCATATTTATATAATTCTACTTTGGTATTTAGAAAATTTAAAAATTTATATAGGCTCTGTTGATAGAAGTTTTGTAGGAATAATTTTTATTTGCTTCATGTAAATTGTCATCTGTCTGCTAACATAGATATAGTTCTAAAAGCCTCTAACCTCAGTACAAGCCTAGAATGTTTTCAGCCTCTGAGACTCACTGCAAATAAGCTTACACTTTCTGAGCTCTGACTGGCTAATTCATCTCAGCTGTTTTGGCACAAACTCTTTTCCAGCCTGACTGATTCAATCTGGGTTCTCTCTCCAGCCTCTGATTGAATTGCTCTGTTTGGCCTCAAACTAATTTTGCAATATGTTCTAATCTGGCTCCTTCTCATTCTTTGGCTCTTTCTGTCCTCACCTGTGTCTAGGCAGTTCACTCTTGAACCTGTCTCTATAAAATTCTTCCCGTAAAACTGCATCCTCCCTCCCCTCCCCCCCTGTCTGCACTGCTCTCTTTTATTTTTTTTCCAGAACACATATATACATGTTTATTTCCCTTCACATTCAAAATTTCTAACTAATAACAAACAAGGTTTGTTTTATTTATTTATTTATTTATTTATTTGGTTTTTGGTTTTTGTTTGTTTCCTTTGTTTTTTGACTTTTTGAATTTTTTTCTTTATTTACATTTCAAATGTTATCCCCTTTTCTGGTTTTGACTCTAGAAACCCCTCCATCCCCTCCCCCTCCCCCTGCTCAGCAACCCACCCAGGTCCCCTTCCTGACACAGGCATTCCCCTACACTGGGGCAGAGAACTTTTACAGGACCAAGACGCCCAGTCAAGGGCCTCTTCTCCCATTGATGTCTGACTAGGCCATCCTCTCCTACATATGCAGCTGGAGCCAGGAGTCCCACCATGTGTACTCTTTGGTTGATGGTTTAGTCCCTGAGAGCTCCGGGGGTATTGGTTAGTTCATATAGCTGATACTCTTATGGGGCTGCAAACCCCCTCAACTCCTTGGGTCCTTTCTCTAGCTCCTTCAATGAGGACCCTGTGCTCAGTCTCATGGTTGGCTGTGAGCCTCCACTTCTGTATTTGTCAGGCACTGGCAGAACCTCTCAGGAGACGGCTATATCAGGCTCCTGTCAGCAAGCACTTGTTGGCATCCACAATAGTGTCTGGGTTTGGTAATTGTATATGGGGTGGATTCCCAGGTGGGGCAGTCTCTGGATGTCATTCCTTCAGACTCTGCTCCACACTTTGCCTCCATAACTCCTTCCATGGGTATTTTGTTCTCATTTCTAAGAAGAATCAAAGTATCCACACTTTGGTCTTCCTTCTTCTTGAGTTACATGTGGTTTGTGAATTGTATCTTGGGTATTCTGAACTTCTGGGCTAATATCCATTTATCAGTGAGTGCATATCATGTGTGTTCTTTTGTGATTGGGTTACCTCACTCAAGATGTTATCCTCTAGATCCATCCATTTGCCTAAGAATTTCATGAATTCATTGTTTTTAATAGCTGAGTAGTACTCCATTATGTAAATGTACCACATTTTCTGTATTCATTCCTGTGTTGAGGGACATCTGGGTTCTTTCCAACTTCTGGCTATTATAAATGAGGTTGCTATGAACATAGTGGAGCATGTGTCCATCTTCTAAGTATATGCTCAGGAGAGGTATTGCTGGGTCCTCCAGTACTACTATGTCCAATTTAATGAGGAACCGCCCAGTAGGATTTGCTGAAGGAGGCAGAGGCAGGAGTTTGAGGCCAGCCTGGGCTTCACTGCTCTCTTAAGTAGCCTCTCTTTTCTGTCTGTTCTCTTGAAAGCTGGGCAAATGTTATCTCTACTCATTCCATCAAATCTTTCTGATTCGTTACTTTGTCGCTCAATTAGAAATTACTTCCAAACACAACTGCTTCCTTCTACTGACCAACTTTACCTTCATTTTTTGGGATTAAAGGTGTATACTAAAGGCATGTCTGTTGGATTAAAATTTCTCTGCAATGTTCTATAATGTCAGGCAAATTCAACTGTATTCGTTAATTACATATTAAATAATTGCATAATGTATTAGTTAATATATTTTATAAAAAGTTTAGTCTTTATTTGACAATAAATATTTGTAATATAGCAACAAAATATCAAGAACTTAAGGATGGCATCAGAAACATAATAAAGATGCAAATTATAACTACTTAACTTTTTCACTTGTTTTCTTAGAATTTTCTAAGAACACATAACAGCATGAAAACAGGAGGAAAACAAGCAACTGTGTTTCTTTGAAATAGACCTTTTATATGGGTACTTTTACCTATTTATACAGCTTGCTGAAATTTTTGGTAAGAAATAAAGACTGCAATACTTGACATGTGACCATTGGTAATCATCTCATATTTTTGTTACTCAAAATTTTAGGATTTGCTTGAATTGCCAGAGTCAGTTCTTCATTATATCAACGTCATAAAGAACAAGAGTAAAACTGCTGAAGAACTCATTCTTCAGGATGTAGAAGATACTGATATCTTCAGTGATTATAAGAAAGGTATAAATGGAAGCGAGTCATTGTTTTGAGTAACAATCTTTGAGGGCCAGCTGCCACAGTCATAATTATTACAAAGACTTCAGAATCAGACTGTAAGATGAAAACTGAAGGTTATCTCTTCCTTTTCCAGAACAGCGCTGTTACAGAAACTATTGTCTACTATAATTAGAAAATGCAGTGTCAGTGTCAGTATACGGACACTCACACACAGGCAGGCACTCACACACACACACACACACACATACACGCACACACACATACACATACCACACATATACACATATATACACACACTCTTACACATATGCATACACTATACAAATACACACCATACATATACACACACATATACACATATACACTCACACATATACACATACCACATACAGACATGAACACAAAGACACACTCCATGTACATACACAGACAACACACACATACACACACCCCACATGTACACAGACACACACATACATATACACAAACACATACAAGTCCTATATTAGTTTTTTGTAGAGTATTATTTATGATTCACACTTCCTCTATCATAACCTGGGTCAATAAATGGAAAAATCACTTGCTTCCCCTTATACATAACAGTTTTATGAAAATAAAATTTGATTTAACTCACTCACAGAAAGTTAGTTGGAAAAGAATGTGGATAATTACATTATTTTCTTTCAGCTTTTTATACTATCATGCATTCCAGAAAGATTTTAAATACATATTGAAGAAGAAAATACCATATTTGGTAAAGTAACTGGGAAGAGTTAACAGGTCCTCTGTTAAGGTGGTTTACTATGAGAAAGCACCGACCAAAATTTAACACACTAAATAAAAGGAATATAATTACATTTGAACTGATCATAAAAAGGAAATCAAATTCAATTAAATCTCATAGAATAGAATTAGTATCATTCATTGTGGTAATTTCAATCTTTTAAATTAGTGTTTATAGTAAAATATGTTCATTACATGGTTTAACATTCTAATGTCAGTTTCTGACTGATGGAATTGAGACGGCATATATTTCTCTCTCTTATCAAGGTGTCAGTGTATGCTGTATGTGTATGCAATTTCCTTGAAACAAAACACGCCATTTTGGAGGGAATCTCCTCACAACTCGGGGCATTCTAAAGAAAAGCGAAACCTTCCATCCTACAGGAAGCTCAGTGAGGAGATTAATACAAATGGAGGCTCCTTAGGACTCAGGAACTAACCATGCCCAAAGCTTTAGGCATTCTAAAACTGACCAGACACTCTAGGCCCCTCACTCCCAGGCTTAGATAAACAGTAAAAACTTGTGAGAGACATTCTCAGACAAACACCTGCTGGCAAGGAAGAGAGTTAGGTCAGCTTAACTACCTAGAAAAGACTCGGTCCATCTTAGCTGCCAAGAGGCAGAGACCAGCTGAGCTGCTTTCAAGAAGTTGAGACCAACTGAATGGCTTTCAAGGGATGCTCTCCAAACTTCAGAGTCCTTTGCAAATCCTGTAGTAAGACTTAGGGATCCAGCTTTCTTAAGCTATTACTGATGCTGGTGTGAACTGTGCGAATGGTGCTGTCTTTGAATCAATCCTGTTTCTGTAAGAAACACCTTACCCATATGCATGTAAAAATATACA
This sequence comes from Mus pahari, assembly GCF_900095145.1. Classification (NCBI taxonomy): domain Eukaryota; kingdom Metazoa; phylum Chordata; class Mammalia; order Rodentia; family Muridae; genus Mus; species Mus pahari. The sequence goes on from NC_034598.1 coordinate 72,252,249, forward strand.
CATTTTTTTGCCTTGTTGGTTCACCAAGTTCGACTTTGGTAGTTTTTATTTTGTTTTTGTTTTTGTTTTGTGTTCAGATTTCTTTCTGGAGTGAGTGGAGGTTTGTTCATGTCTCTTCAGAAATTGAGTTACACAGTATTATATTATCCAACAGCTCTGATCCTATATACATAAAAAAACAAAACTGTCTAGACTATGAAAAGTGATAGCAAGACAGCGAGTATTTTTAGAAGTTTGCTTTTATTTTCCAAATACTGATAATTTTTTTTTACAACTTTAAAGAAGTACTTTCTATTTCTTGGAGTTAATGTTACTGATCAAGTATGTTGATAGAAATTAAGATGAAAGAGTAATAAAAAGGTTTGAGATTTTGACATGTGCTCTAATTGAAATTATAGTCCCACTATGTTTTCTCTAGGTTGTAACTATGGCACAGTGTCTGACAGTTACATGCATTTGAGGACTGGGTCATTACCCGAATCTAAAGCAAATTCTGAGCAATTAATGAAGGTATGCATTTAGCATCTGAATGGAAGGACTCACTATTGCATAGGATGTTAGTTTATTACCTGCAGTTTGATTATTTTAACCAAATCATTTTTTTTTTGTGTCATAGTGTGCTCTGGCATATTATCTAAAACTACACAAATTTCTGTTCTTAAAAATAGTGATTTGAGCCAGGTGGTGGTGGCACAC
>NC_034598.1:72253024-72288331 GCF_900095145.1 Mus pahari
TGAGTTCCAGGACAGCCAGGGCTATACAGAGAAACCCTGTCTCGAAAAACAAACAAACAAACAAAAAAAGTGATTTGATTCATATGTATTTGAGAATGTAATGTTCATATACACAGAACAATAGAATGATACTGAATTTATCATTTTTGAAGCAAAGCAGTGAATGTGTTTTAATGTTTATTGTATTTCTTATGAAAGAAGGTACTTTACTGCAGAGAATCTTCAAGAGCAGAAGGTTTTGTATTACATTGGGAAAATAGCACAGGAGAAAAATTCCTAGGGAAATCAATGTAAAACGTAGCATTTTATAGGTTGAAACCTCCCAAGTGTATTTTGAAGAATATCTTTTAAAGATTTTCTACTTAGATTCATTTTCATTCAAAGTATCTATTCTGTCTAGCTCTGTTGAGACTTTGTAAGTTTGAAAATAACTTGAAAAATATTTTGTATGCTTTTTAGTCTTTTTTGTTAACATGTAGATTTGAAATACTAATTTTGAATTTTGTTGCATCATTGAAGATATCCTGTATATTTTTAGCTACAGTGGAAACATAATTATATAATACTCTTAGACAAAACTATATGCATGATTCAGGTTTAAGTAGATAGTAGTTTTCTTTGTATTATACTGAGTACATTAATAACCTGTGTACATGAACAATCAGTAGAGATAATAAAGACAGACAAAAGAAGAAAATAAAGATAGAAAATCATCAGGGGCAAGGGACACTTTGAAGGGATAATTCAGCATATTAACTGACTATTATAAATTAATAATGACTTCATTTGTAAAAGTTTAAGAGGATAAATTTATTTATAAAGAAAATATTAGTATTTTTGAAAGGTTTACAGTAAATCATATTCTCAGTATGTATATTTAGACATTATTAAAATAATAGCTTTACCCTATTCTGGCTTTCTTCAATAATAAAATAATGAAGATATTCTTTTAACTTCTAAGATATTATCTGTAATAGAAAAGGAAGAATTTATGAGAAGTCTAGCTCCTTCTGCCAGGTGTGTTTCCATTCGTGAGACTATTACTCCTGACACACTCATGGATGAATATATTTTACCAGGTGGGCAATATTCCCAATTATATGCTTAAACATTTTTTTACATGATGTATCGAAGTGTGTTGAAATTTTTTATGGGCACTTGTAAATATACAACTCTAAAAAATTTAAAACTGAAAGTCATTATTTCTTAATAAAATACTAAAAAGATGAATTCCAGAATACATAGAAAAGACAAGGGGTAAGGTGGAGGGGAGATGGGTAGGAATGGAAATGACAGGAATATTTTTAGTTAGTTTTTAAAATTCACTCACCATCTTGTTGGCTTCATTCCCGGGAGGCAGAGATGGTTCAAGACATGTGTATGACTATTTTTTAAAACTTTATTTTATTTTTAATTTATTTTTTACACTCCATATTCCATTCACCACCCCATCCACCCTCTGACTGCTCCACATCCCACACCTCCTTTCCACCCCACCCTGTCCCCATGTGGATGCCCCTACCCCACACCCCACCTGACCTCTAAACTCCCTGGGGCCTCCAGTGTCTTGAGGGTTAGTTGCTTCATCTCTGAATGAACACAGACCCAGCAGTCCTCTACTGTATGTGTGTTGGGGGCCACTTTTCAGCTTGTGTATGCTGTCTTTTTGGTGGTCCAGTGTTTGAGAGATCTCCAGGGTCTAGATTAATTGAGGCTGCTGGTTCTCCTACAGGATTACCCTTCTACTCAGCTCCTTTCAGCTTTCCCTAATTCAACAACAGGGGTCAGCTGCTTCTGTCCATTGGTTGGGTGCAAATATCTGCATCTGACTCTTTCAACTGCTTGTTGGGTCTTCTGGAGGGCAGTCATGCTAGATCCCTTTTTGTGAGCTCTCCATAGCCTCAGTAATAGTGTCAGGTCTTGGAATCTCCCCTTGAGCTGGATCCCACTTTAGGCCTGTTGCTGGGATTTCTTTTCCTCAGGCTCCACTCCATTTCCATCCCTGTAATTCTTTCAGACATGAACAATTATGGGTCAGAGGTGTGACTGTGGGATTGCAACCCCATCCCTCACTTGATGGCTCTATAAGTTCCCTCTCCCTACTGTCAAGCATTTCATCTAAGATCCCTCCCTTTGAGTCCTGGGAGTCTCTCACCTCCCAGGTCTCTGGTACATTATGGAGTCTCTCAACCTCCCATTTACTGAGGCTGCCTGTTTACATTCTTTCTGCTGGACCTCAGAGCTTCAGTCCTTTTCCTTCACCCAATACCATATCAGGTTACCTTCTACCCTCCACTGTCCCCCTACCCTGTCCACATTCTCTCCCAAGTCCCTCCCTCCCTCCCTTCCCACTTGTGATTGCTTTCTTCTCTCTCCCAAGTGGGACTGAGGCATCCTCACTTGAGCATTTCAGCTTGTTGGGCCTTTTGAATTCTGTGGACTGTATCTTGGGTATTCCGTATGTTTTTTTAAAAAAAATATTTTTTTTATTTTTGGCTAATATCCACTTATTAGTGAGTACATACCATGTATGTCCTTTTGGGTCTGAGTTACCTCACTCAGAATGATATTTTCTAGCTCTATCCATTTGCCTGCAAAACTCAGGATGTCCTTGTTCTTAATAGATGAGTAGTATTCCATTGTGTAAATGAACCAAATTTTCTGCATCCATTCTTCTGTCGTGGGACACTCAGCCTGCTTTCTTACAGAGCCCATGACCACCAGCTCAGGGGTGAACCCAATAACAATGAGCTGGGTCCTTCCAAATCAATCACTATTTTAAAAACTGACCTACAGCTTTATCTTAAGGTGGAATTTCCCCAACTGAGGTTTCCTCCTCTAAGATGACTTTAGTTTCTGTCAAGTGGATATAAAACCAGCCAGCACAGTGTCCAAGGAAAAATTTAAGTACTCATGTATAAAATTCAAAAAAAAAAAAAAAAACCAAAGTAAATATTAAGAAAAATCACTAACGAAAGGAATTGAAGAACACAGCAGCACAAGAAGAAAAGATCTCCTATGTACATGGTGTGGGAGTATTACTATTATGAAAATAACCACAATCCCAAAAGTAATCAACAAACTCCCTTCAAAATTACAATGTAATTCCCTTCAAAATTACAGTGAAATTCACTACAGAAAATTTTAAAAATCTTAAAATTCTTATCAAAACACAAATGATAAGCTAACCAAAAGAATTATGAACAATATCTCTTAACTGTATCAGCTAGCTCCGAATGCACAGACACACCCAAACACACCATATTATTTTAAATTTTATTGACTATTTTAAGGAAAGTTATTTGATTTCCTTATTGACAGTCATAAAATTTTTACATATAATCAGATAAGATTGCATATCTGCAAAGCTGCATGGCGGCTGTCATCAGTTTACTTTTGAAAATGTAACCATTTTCAATGCTGTGGTTATATGCTTTTACATTATGTTTATATGGCAAAATAGATCAATATGATAGGTTTGATCTCAAGAACACTACGTCTGTTTCTCTGAACGAATGCAGATGAGGCTGATTTGAGTTTTGGATACGTTGAAGTAGAAGAAAGATGTAGAAAATCTTTCGAAGCTTGGCAGGACAAACAACAAGAGCTAGAAGAAAGGGATAAAGAAACTCTGGAAGCTCAGAGTAATAGAGATAAACGGGCCTTTCAAGAGGAGGATGAGAAGAGACGGTGCTGGATGAGACAGTTTGAAGTTGAAAAGAAAAAATTAGAGGATCTTCAGAAGGTATGGTATTTTTTACCTCTCACTAAGAGCATAGCTACTCTGGGAAAGGTATTGATGTCTGTAGTAGAGATGGAGATGACTCTGTGGTTTTTAATTACTCTTGATGAGGGACATATCTGCTCATGGAGTAAGTCTTCAATGCCTGGGTTAGTTTGCATGAACCGCATCAGAACTTCAGATGTGAACACTTGATCCTGGAGGCCACTGGGGTTTATGGAGTTTCAAGGAGTATCCTACATAATTTGAAATTTGCAAAATATCCTACTACTTTTTATGCCTTTTGAGTCACAGGAAAAGACACTTCCTTTGCTTATATAATGTACACTCTTTATTATCTGACATATGCCACATTATATAAGACATATTAAGTTAAAGTAGTTGAGTAATTTAGGTGACATTCTTGGCCCTGCCTTTAAATTAAGCTAGGATTTTTGACTATAGATTATCCCATTTGTTTTTCTATTTGTTAGGTGTGTCAAGATTGAGGTTTGTACAATCAAATCATACTAACATGCGATTGGTAAACTGATAGAATTTGGGAGTTCAATTGCATGCCTATATAGCGGCAAGATCAAGTTTTGTTTTTCACTAAGTAAGGTTGGTCCGTATATTATCTAGAATTCAATTTTTTAAAATGTTCTACTTGTAGCTAATGAGAGCAGTGTTTACTAGTTTATACTGAAAGGCCTCATCAGCTTCAAGAGTGGTGCTTTAAGTTTTAGACAATAGTAACCATTACATTTCAATAAGTTAGTTGTCTCTTTTAGTTACCACTGGAAGATTTAAAAAACAAACAAACAAACAAACAAAAACCCTCAGGTGCATGTTTTAATGATACCAGTCTCTGGTCTCTGTTGTCCATGGTTATAGCTTAATATCTGTCTGTCTATCTATCTATCTATCTATCTATCTATCTATCTATCTATCTATCTATTATTTAAGATTTATTTATTTTCTTTTTTAATTTATTTTATTAGATATTTTCTTCATTTACGTTTCAAATGCTATCCCGAATGTCCCCTATACCCCCCCCGCCCTACTCCCCTACCCACTCACTCCCACCTCTTGGCCCTGGCGTTCCTCTGTATGGGGCATATAAAGTTTGCAAGACCAAGGGGCCTCTCTTTCCAATGATGGCCGACTAGGCCATCTTCTGCTATAGATGCAGCTAGAGACATGAGCTCTGGGGGTACTGATTAGTTCATATTGTTGTTCCACCTATAGGATTGCAGACCCCTTCAGCTCCTTGGGTAATTTCTCTAGCCTCTCCATTGGGGGCCTTGGGTTCTATTCTATAGATGACTGTGGGCATCCACTTCTGTATTTGCCAGGCACTGGCATAGCCTCACAAGAGATAGCTATATCAGGGTCCTTTCAGCAAAATCTTGCTGGTATACGCAATAGTGTCTGGATTTGGTGGCTGATTATGGGATGGACTCCCGGGTGGGGTAGTCTCTGGATGGTCCATCCTTTCATCTTAGCTCCAAACTTTGCCTCTGCAACTTCTTCCATGGGTATTTTATTCCCTATTTTGTGGAGGAATGAAGTATCCATGTGTTGGTCTTCCTTCTTCTTGTGTTTTGGAGATTATATTTTGGGTATTCTAGGTTTCTGGGCTAATATCCACTTATCAGTGAGTGCATATCAAGTGAGTTCTCTTGTGATTGCGTTACCTCACTCAGGATGATATCCTCCAGATACATCCATTTGCCTAAGGATGTTCTCACATGTATGTGAGAACACTGTAGCTGCTGTCCTCAGACACACCAGAAGAAGGCTTCGGATCCCATTACAGATGGTTGTGAGCCACTATGTGGTTGCTGGGAATTGAATTCAAGACCTCCAGAAGAACAGTCAGTGGTCTTAACCACGGAGCCATTTCTCCAGCCCTGTAACTTAATTTTGAAAATGAGAGTGATTTTCTTCACAAAATTCTGATACAAGAAAATGAGTCGTTTGTAGATCTAATGGATTCCTAAATAGACACTTTGTTATGCTTTGTTTTTGGAATCTTTTGCATTAGACTACTCAACATTCTTATAATGAATCAGGAATATATAATTTACTGTCTTCCCAAAGAATCACTAATAGCCTTAGCAATAGCCTGGGTTGTTTGGGGATTCACAATTAGGTCGTCTATTCCTGGAACAGTAGGCTTCATTTGTTGACTATAAATGTTCAGTTGGGGGCTCAGTTTCTCCCATGGCTTGGTGATTTAATTTTGTTGACATTCAAATATGTACATGTATATGCCATTTATACATACATACATACACACATATGTATATATGGAATCTTCTACTCTATTAAGTTACCATGCCACCCCTCAAATGGCCTTAATTTTATAAATCTCTCTCCATATTTCCTCCCTTACTGTCTCTTCCCCTGCCTTTAGAACCTCCATCACAGTCACCAACACAGTGCATTTGTATCTATTCGATTTCCCTGTCCTAGGGAAAGCTTTACCTTCCCTCTAGTCCCTTATTCAATACCTAACCTATATTTTCTACACATTGTAGCAAGCTTATTAAAGATTTGGCAGCTAGCATCCCCATAGAAGTGAATGCTTCCCTTATGTCTTTCTGGTTCTGGGTTATCATCTCACTCAGAATGATTTTATTTAGCTCTATCCATTTACCTGTGGATTTCATGATTTCATTTTTTTTAATTTAAATTTTTTTATTATTTTATTTTATTTTTTATTATTTTCTTTATTTACATTTCAAATGCTGTCCCTAAAGTTCCCCATACCCTCCCCCCGCCCCTGCTTCCCTATCCACCCACTTCCACTTCTTAGCCCTGGCCTTCCCCTGTGCTGGGTCACATAAAGTTTGCAAGACCAAGGAGCCTCTTCCCAATGATGGCCGATTAGGCTATCTTCTGCTACATATGCAGCTAGAGACATGAGCTCAGGAGGAACTGGTTAGTTCATATTGTTGTTCCACCTACAGGGTTGCGTTCATTTTTAATAGGCAATTAATGTTCTATTTTGTGAACATACCACAAAGTCTTTATCCATTCAACCATTGGCAGTCATCTATTCTTACTATTATGTATAGGGAAGAATGAAGTGTCCTTGAGGTGTGTGCCCAACAGTGGTTTAGCTGGATCTTGAGGTTGTTAGACTCCCTGCTTCCTGAGAACTCACCACACTGATTTCCATAGCTCTGCACAACTTTGTAGTCCCACCAGCAATGGATGACTCTCCTTATTACTCCATATTCTTGCCAGCATGGGATGTCGTATGTTTTATTTGATCTGGCTATTCTGACTGTTGTTAAGGTGAAATCTCAAAGTAGTTTTGATTTGCAGTTTTCTGGCGATTGTGGATGTTAAACATTTCTTTAAGCTGATCAGCTAATGAGCTTCCTCTTTTCAGCATTCTCTCTTTAGATTGGTACCCCATTGCTTGATGGGCTTTTTTTTTTTCTGCATTCTTTACACATATTTTAGATGTTTGCTTTCTATCAGATGAGTGGTTGTTAAAAGTCTTATCTCTAGCCTGCTCTTTTGTCTGGATGAAAGTGTCCTTTGCTTTATAGTTTTATGAGGTGCCATTTGTTAATTGTTATTAGTGTGTGTTCTGTTCAGAAAGTCTCTTCCTGTGCCAATAAGTTCACTTTCTCTTCTGTCAGATGAAATATATTTGACCTCAGGTTGATGTATTTGTTTGATTTGGAGTTAAGTTTTTACAGGATGATAAGTCTGGATCTAGTTGCATTCTTCTACAGATCGCCATCCAGTTTGTCGAGTACTATTTGTTAAAAATGCGTTCTTTTTCCAGTACGTATTTCTGGCTTTTTTAAAAAAATCAGATGTCCATTGGTATGTACATTTATGTCTAGGTCTTCAATTTTATCCCATTGATCAACATGTCTATTTTTGTGTAAGTATCTAAGGTTTTTTTTTTTTTTTTGTTGTTGTTGTTGTTGTTGTTGTTGTTATTGCTATATCTCTGTAGCTTGTAGTATAATATGAGATTGTGCAGCAATCTGGTATTTTTATCTGTTAGCAATATGGTATTTTTATCTGTTAGGTTGGGTTTTTTCCTTATTTTATTTTTCTAAATCATCCAGGAGTATTTTAGGTATCCTGGGTTTTCACTACTAAATGAAGACTCTGGAAGATTTTCATATTTAATCATTGTTTATAAGTGTATTGAAAGAATTTGATATATTGAATATGCCATTTGATATTTGAATATAATAATATTCTGATGTTATTTTATATTCAGCAATACCAAGACAAAATGAATGATGAGCTCCATAAAGAAGAGAAAATATGGAAAGAAAAATATAGACAGCATGAGGTATATGTTATATGCTTATTTTTATTTTCTAATTGAACTAAACTATTATGTTTTTAAAAATAATGACCATTTTAAGATAATATTTTCTATATGGTATGGAAATAATCTAGGTTAGTTTCATATATATATATATATATATATATATGTATATATATATATGTGTATATATATATATATATGTACCTATATATGCAGAAATCACTAGACATGTAAACAGAAATTTTCATTAAGTAAAAAGAGGAAAATGCATAATTATAAATGACATGCCATCCAAATGTTTGAAAAGATAGGTCTATAAAAATAACCATAAATCTTTTCCACTAACTAAATAGCTATACAGATAACATATAAGTGAAAATTATAATTTATTGTAAAGTGTTAAGTGTATGTTTTATGGGAATTTAATGTGAACATTAAAAATTGATGATTGAGTGTGACAGTTTATTGGACATACTGGGGCATTAGTGAAGCAGAAGAGAGTTTAAAAGGAAATAGTGAAAGTGTTGAGTGGAGAGGATGAGAAAATAACATAGAAAATAGCCTAGGAAGCACTGGAAAGGAGCTGAAGCTTCATAATAATGATGTTTTATAAAGGGAGACCATGTGACTCAGAAGAGAGAGGTAAGAGCATGAAGGTCAATGGGTGTTTTTGCTTGTTTGTTTCATTTTTGTTGTTTTGTTTTGTTTTGTTTGTCTTGTTAGATACAGGGTTTCTCTGTGTAGCCCTGGCTGCCCTGGACCTCCCTCTGTAGATCAGGCTGGCATTGACCTCAGCGATCTACCTGCGTCTTCCTCCCCTATGCTGGGAGTAAACTAAAGGCGTGTGCCACCACAGTCTTGGCAAGGGGGGTTGTTTTTGAAAATATCATTTAAAAGTGAACATTCAAAGATAGTGATCTTCAGGAAGAAATAGATAATGTGAGAATCACACTTGGAATGTGGTAGTGAAATTAGTTAAATTTGGGTCACAGAACTAAGGAAACATTAGAATATAGGAATAACATATACTACCCAAAACATATCAAAAGTAAGACTAACCTCTGACTTCAAAAGTAAAAAGTAAAAGAGAAAGAGCAATTGAATTGCTAGTTAGTTAGTTCCTGGGTCTCTCTACTCTCTGTATTAATTTCACATTTTCTGCTATGTATACTTATGTGCCACAAAAATCATTTTTGAATAGAAAATTTTTTCCAGTCTTTATGCAGTAGGAAATTTTTTACTTTAATTTTGACTTTATTTGAACGTGAAATTCAGCCCTGTTTCTATTATCTCTTGACAACTCAATGATATAATTTCATTATATTCTTATTCATTTTAGTGATGACAAATTTTATGCTTAATCCATATATTCTGATGAGGCTTTAAGATTTTCACAGTATGTATTGGTTTGCAGATATTTAGTCATTTTTAAGTATGTGTCAAACATTTTACTAAGAGGCTAGATATAAACAAAACAGAAAGTACTCCGTGTTCCCGTGGAACTTTCTGTGCTTTGGGTACCTGTGTAAATGTGTCCTGTGTGTGTAGAGTTCATTCCACTTTTTCCTATGGGTGCTGTCTAGAAATATATTTTTGTATTACATTGCCTCTCTATTTTATGGCAGCATTTTATTACATTTATTTATTTATTCACTTGACAACCCAATATCAGCCCTTCCTCTCTCCAGTATCCCCTCACTCAAGTCCTCCCCCAATTCCACTTTCCCTTTATCTTTTGAAGATGGGGAGTTCTCCTTTGGGTGTCACCTCCCATCTTACCTCTCAGTTTTTATAGAAAATTATTCTGGTTCACATATTTTTCTGATAGGTTAACTTCATGTTGAAAGTTCAATCCGGAGTCTAACTGTTTGCTTGTTGAATCTCCCTGCCTGCAAATTCTCCTTAAATATTTGATGAATCTTTTTTGTCTCTACTTCTGTTTTAGAGTTCTATTGATAATGTTTTTGTTTTTCATCTCACAGAAGTGATGATATTCTTTTCTGTGTTTTCTACCTCTCGTGAGATTTAGAAGGCATAAGATGTGTGACTGGGACAAAGCTCCCCTGTGCTGTGTCCAAGGATGCCCTGTCCTTGCTGACATTCTGCTTCTGAAGGGGTCTCATTCTGAGGCTCCACTCTCACAGCATCCCTATCAGGAAATCTGAGACCCCCTGTTACCTGGATTTAGGCCTGTTTTCCCCTAAGTGTTTCCTGTGTCATCTTTAAGTGCTTTTCATCTGCAGATAATTCCTTTATCATTAACTCATTGGCTTATAACTTAACTGTATTATCAACATCCCAATGAAACCCAAATCTTCCCAGTACTTAAAAACCTAATTTCCTATGAAACAAGCGACTAGTCTTCCTCAGGGAATTCTAGAGCACTTTCACTCCACATTTAGGTTTTATAATACATTTAATACACTTACAAAGTTACTGAGTTACCTGATGCTCATAACTATCTCTGTTTTAGGAACATATCAGAAACTTGCATTTACAAATGGAGGCGGAGAGAACAAGATTAAGTGAGCTACAAGAAAAAGAAAGGGCTCGTTTATTCAAATTGCGTTATGATGCAGCTGTAAAAATTCAAGCCACCTATAGAGCATCAGTAACTTACCAAAAATATCACCCAATCATAAAAGAGCAAATCGAAAAGAAGAGGAAGAAAGCACAGGAGTTGAAAGAGAAGGAGGCAAAGATACGACAGAAGGAGGAAGAAAGGAAGAGGAGAATTGAAGAGGAGCAGAAGGTAGAGGAGGAGAGGAAGAAGAAGATGCTGGAGGAGAGAAGGAGACGAGAGCGGGAATACGAAGAGAAAAAGAGCATCCTGAGACAAGAGAGAGAAGAGCAACGAAGCAAGGAAATGGTAAGACTGAGGGAACATGCCCATTCACCACTGATCATTACCTGTGCATTAAAGAAAGGAGATTGTCACAGCAAGCAGCAAGCTATTGAACATATGCCAAAGGATAAGGGTATTATAGCCAAAGAGTCAGTGGACAGCAACTCAAAGAAGCAAGGAGATGCTTGCCTTGCTCAGCAATTAAACAAGAGAGAAAATACACACATGCAGCAGTTTGTGTTGAAGGAATCAACAAGAATAAAATTAAAACCAAACCAGGCCACTTTGATAGATTCAAAAATGAATGAGAAAAGTGAAAGTTTACCAAAATTAAAAATTAATGAAAACTTATCCAAAAACCAATGTTCAGAACAACCTTCTGACCAAGAATTTAATGCTGAAAATATAAACCGAAAAAATGAATTGGAAAACTCCAACCTAAAGGAAAGTGTGAATAAACAGTGCCCGGGGCAAGGACTAGAGTCTGAAACTCAAGCAGAGGAACATGTGGAGCATGTCACGAAGGAGAGTGTGGGACAAGAAACCGCAAAACTATTTGGATTCAATCAAGAACTGAGTGCAGAAGACAGTAATGGAGCACAGGGAATCATCAAGGAGAATCAGGAGAGATTGACTGAAGAGATAGAAATCAAAGAGATGACACAGCAAGATGGGCCATCGTATGAGGAGAATAATAGTTCACCTATTTCCATGCAGAAAAGCCTACCATCACTGACACCAGACAACCCTGAACCTGTAGAAAGAAGTGTAACACTAGAAGAAGACCAAGAGACTGATTTCAAATCAGAAAGAATTGAGGCAATCCCAGAAGAAGGTGTGCCGTCTTGTGATGCTGCAGTCATTAACGCAGATGCCTCTGTACATACAGAAGGCAAGGCAGACCTGCAGGATTCTGTCTCAGGCAACCTTGCTCCCAGTGAAGAAGCTGGCAGTCACAGTGCTACTAAGGTCTTGGTCACCGAAGAAGTAGAAGAGTCTCCTAACTCTGAAATTAAAGAAGCTCTGGAACAAGGAAAGCAGACAAAGGCTGAAGGTGATGGTGTCCTGACTTGCTCTGTTTCACAGAGAACAGTTTTATCTTCAGTTGAGGAAAGGAGACTAGCTTGGGTAAAAACATTTAAACCTTGGGCTGAAATCTTTGAGCAAAATCAACATAAGAAAATCATTAAAAAAAGGAGACTTGTGAAGTGCCCACCAAATACAATGCCTCCTTTAGATCCATCAGCCATTCTCCAGTATGGCCCTTGGAAAACTTTAAAGCAGGTATGTATAATTTAGCAGTACTATTTTTAGATTGAATGAAAATGAACTTCTGATAATGTCTTATATAGAAGAATTCTGCATCTTAATAAATGGAGTTACTAGTGAAATAGTAATGAAATACTATCTCCTTTTAGAGAGCTAATAGTTTTAAGTTCTTAAGTAGAGTTTATTAGGACCTTATCCATCTCAGCAGTCTAAAGAGCTTTGATTGATTTTTTTTTCGGTGTCTTGAGCCCTGATTTAATGCCCTGTAAGAACATCTGGAAATTGTGATTAGAATTAGATAAGAAAATTTAGTGCTTTTCCTCTTTAGGAGTTTACTCGAGACTGTGGACCACACTCTGGCTCACATGAAAATTTCTCCTGAAGTGAAATAGGTGTTGACAGAATTGAAGACCCTAGATTTCCTGTATGGAAATGCTATTTAACCATATGCCATAGAGTGGCAATACACAGATGCTAGAAACATGGCGTAGTTTTCATTAAGTACTACTAATTTCCTGCTATGGAGAACACAACTTCAACCAAACTTAAGACACAGAATTTGATGTTTAAGGTTCTTTTGATGGTATAGTGGTTCAAACAAGTTTCAACTTTTATTTACCTGTGGCTTGGAAGTCAAATATATTTTATAAAATTTGTTTTAGATGCATGGAAATGACATTTTTACCTCAGTTTTAACAAGTTTAGTTTGAGCTGGCATGGCTGCCATCTACCATTTGATTGACTATTAGAGTATATTGTACATGGTGACATATGGCCATCAACGAAGCTGAGAATAAAATTTTAGGTACTTAGTATTAGATAGAACTGGGGTAGAAATTTCAGATCATCAGAAACCTGGTACTGGTTTTCCATAGAGCTTGGGAATTATATTTTAAATGCTTCAAAATATGTAAAGACACCAGGCTACTCAACACACATGGAAAGTGACTATGAGGCAGAAGACAGACACCAGTTCCACCTATCAAATGTGAAAGCAAGCTCCACCATGTTTCAGGGAGAGACCTAAACCAAAGGCCTTTTGTGTGCAGTAGGAGGTCAGCTTCTGCTATTATGTCCTCAAGATAAACAGGAAGGAAAACTACCAGTGATGCGCTGCATGTGTCACTAGCTCCTTACTCTAAGACAAGTAGGGTCTGTCTTGTTGCCCGTGAGAGACCATGATTCTGGAGATTAACCTTAAGAGAGGGCACTAGTCCCTACATCAAGGGGTAGCTGGAGGAACCGCAGACAGTAAGCCATTCATTCATAAGTGACCCCATATCTTCTAAGGTTCCTTTTAATTAAAATGTACTTAATGCCTTCATGACATTTCATGCCTTTATGATTTCTTGTCCTAATTCAAAAAAAAAAAAAAAAAAAAGACAGGATTGTGTCACACAGACTGGCCTTAAACTCATGATGCTCCTGCCTCAACCTCCTTGTGCTGAGATCACAGGCCTGTACTACCATGTTCCTCCTGTTTGGGGCTTCAAATCATACAACCAGGGCCTCATTTTTGCCACTCCAGTGTTCTCGGACCAAGCCACTCCCAAACTATATTAATCTTCTTATATAGACAGGTGCCTAGACAAATAAACACAATGATAAATAATACAGTATTTTATTCACTTGGTAATTTTTTCATTTGTCTAGTATATTTGACCAATAATTATTGGTGCACTGAAAAGAAAAAATGCAGCGTTTGTCCCTATGGAACACAAGCATTGAAATGTTCCATAAATTTCAATTGCTATAAATAATATTCATGTGTATTCTGTGAAAGGAAAGTAAATTAGTGGAGTCTGTTGATTTACTTTTGTTGTGTATTGGGGACTTAACTGTGCTTGCAAGAGCCCTGCAACTGAACTATATTCCTTGTTCTTTTGTAAGGAAAAAAAATGGTTTGAGTGAGGGTCTCATGGAATTTGCCAGGCTGGCCTTGAGTTCACTGTGTATGCTTGGCAAGCTGAAAGTGTTAGGTTCCTGCCTCAACCCCCTGGATATTTCGGACTGCAGGTCTGCACCACCACTTATGATCAGTGATGAGGTTTAGAGGAGACATATTGGTCAGAGAAAAACAATATTAAAGGACAAGGGGTAGAATTTACCCACTAATATGTCCTCTGTTTCCTAGTCAGGGTTTACACATGGCTACCAGATCTCTGCAGCTACATATAGACTCTTGCCATGATTCTTCAGTAGGTTTTTCATAGATGATACCATTTCTGAAGCCATTCTTTTTATAGTTGCCCTTCTCTTAGTTTGTTTCAGGCTTTTCAGTATAACAGTAACCATTACTTAAAAACAAAAACAAACTAACAAAAATCCCTCCTTATGTACTTACTGTTGTTCTTCCTATGGCGTTGCAATCCCCATCAACTCCTTCAGTCCTTTCCCTAACTCTTCCATTGGGGTCCCCATCGTCAGTCCTATGGTTGACCGCAATTGTCAGAGCCTGTCAGGGGCCAGCTATACCAGGCTCCTCTTAGCAAGTGCTTCTTGGTATCAGCAACACTGTCTGGGTTTGGTGTCTGCAGATGGGATGCATCCCTAGGTGGGGCAGTCTCTGAATGGCCTTTCCTTCAGTCTCTGCTCCACTCTTTGTCCCTGCATTTCCATTAGACAGGAACAATTCTGGGTTAAAAATGTTGACAGGTGGGTAGCCCCATCCCTCAACCATGGACCGTGCCTATCCACTGGATATGGTCTCTACAGATTCTCTCTCCCTTTTATTGGCATTTTGGCTTTGTTGGGGCCTGGGAACCTCTTGTTTCCCTGGCATCTGGGACTTTCTAGTGACTACCCCTAGTCCCCCATTCCCCTCTGCTACATACCCCCACCCTCTGTACTTCTCCCCCATCTCCTCCCACACCTGATCCTGCCCTCCCCTTTCCCTCCCCCTCCTCTCTGCTTCCCAGGTCCCCCTCTCCCTCTAAGTCCTGTGATTATTTTGTTCCCCCTTATAAGTAGGACTGAATCATCCACACTTTGTTCTTCCTTCTTATTGAGCTTCATATGGTCTGTGACAACTCACAGTTTGATTTTCTAGTCATTTAGCTTCACATAAACTGTGCTTATCCTGACCCCTGTCTTTGAAAGACTCTTCTATAGCAGGTGTGGGGTAAAACCATACTTTTCCTTACCTGTGTTTGAGAATAATTGATAATTAAGTCTCTAAAGTATTATGGCAGTCTTAAGTCATACACATAGAAACATATGTCAAGTATTTGAGAAAATATCATGATTACATGAAAAATAGTAATAATTAAAACAATAATGAATTAATCATTTTGCTCCATAGATAAGACAGTTCATTCTCAAAAAGAACATGAGGACACAAAAGTTTCAAATATGTTTTTATATTGTCCTTAACAGGAAAATAAAAAAATGAATGCTATGAATATATATGTCTTGCTTCAAGTTGAAACAATTCCTTTTTTTTAATTTTGGAAACATTTAATCATTCTCTATTAAGGTACAACTGATATTTTTCAAACCGAGAAATCAATGATGGATACACATGGTTACTAATGCTATATTGACCTTAATTTGAGGGAGACAGAGCAATTTTAAACATGTGATTTCTATCATACCTGTGCCAAAGGATGAATATGCATACTCATTTTGATGTAATATGTTTGGAAACCTTTAGAATGAGGTATAGGATACATTCCTATATCACAGAATGTTTTAAATGTTTAAGTACTTTAATGTTTCTCCCTAAGTTTTGCCAATTTTTGTTGTTTTTGTCAGTTTTTAGAATATATAATATAGCATATATATTGCATGAAAGACAATTAAATTTTTAATTTCAAATATTTTTAAATGTTTAAAGAAACAGAACAAATACTATGAGACTCCCCATACAGTCAAAGATAGATGCCTTTAACAAGGTACAAACATAATCTTCATTTATGAATTGTAATGAAGTGAGACAACA
Organism: Mus pahari; assembly: GCF_900095145.1. NCBI lineage: Eukaryota > Metazoa > Chordata > Mammalia > Rodentia > Muridae > Mus > Mus pahari. Next base: position 72,269,112 of record NC_034598.1, read on the forward strand.
GAAATTGGAGAGTTTGCCACCTCTTAAGAAGCTGAATTCAATTGTGCATCTATCTTTGGCTGAAATAGACATGTTATCAAATAAAACCAATAATGTATTTTATTGCCAGTCAACCTTTTTCATTACATAGCTGGCTGTAATTGTCAAAGGTTGAGTTATTAAATTCTCAGTTTAATTGCTTTCATTTTCTAGTACATGACAACCTCTCTAATTATAGGATTTATTTGTTTGCAATCAAACTTAGAGAGCAGTGTATTTGCCATTGTCACATATGTGGATGATACATTTTCATTCTGAAAAGAATTGAAAGATAATTGGTTACAAGCATTGTGTTCAATAATGAATACTTGCTATACTCTGAGATGATTATGAAAGTAGAACATTTATTTACAAAAAGTTTATGAAATACGTTATTACTTTTACTGGTTAAGAAAAAAAATAATAGACCAAATGATGTCTGTATATCTTCATTAATATATGTCCCTGTCAGAGATCCAGGTATTTTAAAGCTATTGTCCAATGCATAGCATTGACATTTATGACACACACAAACACACACACACACACACAAATATATATATATATATATATATATATATATATATATATATATATATATATGGGAGATATGTTATATATTATATTCTGAAGTCTGAAAAAGCAACAAAAATTTGCTAAAACTTAGGGAGAAAGTTAATAAGTTATTACCATATTTCTGCATGTATTTTACCTTTAAGATAGATTATTTTGAAGAAAGACTGATGTACAGATGTTTGCCATTAAACCTCAACTTTTAAAGAAAAAAAAAGATAGAATTGATTTGAGTATATTCATTGATTTATGTGGCGATGTTGTAAGAACAAGAGTTCAGAGAGCTAGATTTAAACTGAGTTCCTGGCTAGGCATAGTGGCGCACGCCTTTAATCCCAGCACTTGGGAGGCAGAGGCAGACGAATTTCTGAGTTTGACGCCAGCCTGGTCTACAGAGTGAGTTCCAGGACAGCCAGGGCTACACAGAGAAACCCTGTCTCAAAAAAGAAAAAAAAAAAAAAGAATAAACTGAGTTCCTAATAAAGGTAGGGTTTGAAGAATATGATTATTTAGGTGAATTTTTGGAAACCTCTCCAAGGATAATATAATCTGTATTATGGTGTTCAAAAATGTCACTCACTTCAGTGTTCTTGAAACCTTTAGGTTACAGTCATTAAATTACAGGATTTGCCTGGCTGTAGTCTCTCTACACTGTCAGAGTGCTCAAATCTTCAGATCCTGTCTCTCCGACGCTGTGGATTAACTTCCTTGCAGGGATTGAGTCACTGCACACAACTTAAGTACATCGATGCACAGGCAAGTTGTTGGTTTTACTCTCATTTGCCACACAACAGATATTAAATGGTTTTGGTGTCATGTTTATATCTCAAAAAATGATAATTTGAAGATGTAGTAAAATAACTTGATACACAGTTTAAACAAGCCCAATAGTCTAGGGGTTCTAGGGGCTGACCAGAGAAGCTGCTGACATCTGGAGCCAGAGACTAATGACTGTGTTTTGTGAGTGGTATGGTGACTATAACAATGTTCTTTAAAGTAGTATTATAGAAAGCAACCATATGATTTCTTGTTATTCTGCAGTCAGGTCTGGTTTAATATTTCATATGGTGTTGACTTGGCTTCTTTTTTTTTTTTAAAGATTTATTTATTTATTATATGTAAGTAAACTGTAGCTGTCTTCAGACACTCCAGAAGAGGGCTTCAGATCTTGTTACGGATGGTTATGAGCCACCACGTGGTTGCTGGGATTTGAACTCTGGACCTTTGGAAGAGCAGTCGGGTACTCTTACCCACTGAGCCATCTCACCAGCCCCGACTTGGCTTCTTTTATCGTTGTTATATAAGCTGGGTTTAAAATTTCCAAAAAGTATTGTCTTTGTTTTTCTTTTTTTCTTTTCCTTCCTTCCTTCCTTCCTTCCTTCCTTCCTTCCTTCCTTCCTTCCTTCCTTCCTTCCTTCCTTCCCTCCTTCCGTCCTTTCTTCTTTTTGTACTTTGTCTAGGTCTCAGAAGTAAGACTTTCTTGGGGTTCTTATGGTTTCCAGGCTCTTTGGTTTCAAGACTGAGTGTTCAACCAGATATGTGCTAATGTACAATAGCAGATCAAGCATCTCTTTACATCATTCTGCCCAGTGTTTCATTAGCTGAGCTCTGAGTTCAAGTTTGAGGGAATCACATATGTGCCAATATTTGGTGACCAGGTTTTGTGGAAACTATCATACTACTGGTCCTTCACTATCCACCACCTGCTGTCTTCTAATGATCACATTTATAAGATAGGCTCATATCTCAAAGACCACAAGATCTTACCAGTCTATGCCATTAGCTCATGAACTTTGCATCTAGATCAGATTCTGGTGAAGGAGCTGATAATCAGTGGCCTTTCTCAGGTACATTGTAGAGACACAGTCTTCACAGGTTAGAGAGCTGCAAAGTAAAATGGAAAGTTATCCTGCCTTATGTACTCAGGAATAATGGTGTGATAGGGCTCAGTTAACCATCATAACCTTCCCCATCTAAGAGCGCTCGCAACATATATGACTAACAAGTATTTCAATGTGGTCCTTTGGCTTGTTCAAAATATTTTGTCCTTTGTAAATCTAAAAAAATATTAAGCAAATGTAAAAAAATTCTTGTGTAACAATTAATTTTTCCTCTGGATTATATAGCTATTTGCATGATTATTTTAGAAATTAGAGACTTATATGTCAATTTAGACATTGTCTTAACCTTAATCATTTTGAAAGGATTAACTATTATATTTGTAAGACATTGAAATAAAATTAATGTATTTGTTCTCTCTTTGCTTTAGGAAAACCACATTGAGGCTATCAGTTGTGAAAATTTGGAAAATCTCTCTGTTGTTCTTCTTAATAATAATCTGCTGACTTCTATTCATGGTTTTGATGGATGCACTAATCTCCAAAGCCTTGAACTCTCACATAATAAAATCACTCGAATCAGTAAGGGCAATTTTAATATTCAAACATTTATTTTGCCTAAGTTTACCTTGTTTCTTCCATTCCTTTTTAGAATAAGCTCCTCCAAGAAGTAGGAAGATAGTTTGTTTGGTAAAATGTTGACTAGCAAGCATGAACAGTTTAATTTGATCTCCAAGACTTATATATTAAATCCTGGGAGGATATGAGTGAGAGACTCAGTGGGTAAAAATGCTTGCAATTCAAGTTTTAGGACATGAGCTTGGATTACAGAATCCATCTAAATGTTGCACGAGTATGGGAATCTGTAGAGAAACTTTAATCTTGCTAATGGCTGCTCTAGCAAGGAATCACATCCAAAGACCTTTTAGGTCTGTATGATCAGGCTGGAATGACACACCTTTAATCCCTATGGCTAGAATATAGACATGCCCTTTGTATACAGCTTGAATCCCAAACAGTGAAGGTAAAGTTAGTTTGCAGAAGGAAGCAGCCACGTTTGAAAGTGATGATAATTGAGCAGAAGACAAAGTGATAAATCTAAGAAAGATCTGATGAGTCAGAGATAGAATACACTCAAGTCTCAGGAGAACAGACAGGAAAGATAGGCTACTTAAAAGCAGCACAGAGTTGAGTCAGGAGGGGAGGGCAGTTCAGTGAATGCAGTTCAATTGAGTTCTATTTAATGCAGTTGAGTTTAGTTGAGTTCATGCAGTTCTGTTCAGTTTGCGTGCAGTCAGTGCAGTTCAGTTTATGGAATTCAGAGACAGCTTTTCCAAGCAGAGCAATTCAGTAAGAAGCCAAGAGGAGCCATTTTGAATCAGTCAGCTTGGAGAAGAATTTGAGTCGGAACAGCTGAGTTGAACCAGTCAGCTAGAGTTCAGAAAAAGCTAGAAAGGGTGAGCTTATTTAGCGGTAAGCCTTCAAAGATGACACATCTGGTGAATGAATGTTACTTTTACAGATAGCTACCTGTAATCCCAGTGACCAAAGGAGGATCTTCAGTACAAGCTAGCTTTCAAAATTAGACTTATCAGTAAACTCTGGCACTTACATTTTCACACGCACATGCATCTACAGTGTTTTAACATGCATCTATATATTTTTCAACATGCATACAAAAATGCACACTATATACACACATGCACAAACATGTATACACATGAGAAATGGAAAACAACTCATGCTTGGGAGCATATATTTGTAATTTCAGCAGTAATATGGTAAAGACATTCAGAAATTTGCAGCAATATGGCCTAAAGAGAGTTCTAGTCCAATGAAGGCACGTCATAAACACACACACACATGCAAGCATGAACACATGCACTCACAAACACACAAACACTGTAGAACAGTATTCCTCATTTGCATATTTTTCTATTTTTATACTTGCTTAATCCAGGTGAGAAAATGGCATTATTTTAATATATATTAAAACAATAAAACCTATGTCTATTAAATGAGCAGCCATTAGTAGTCAGAAGTTAAAACATTCATTTCTTGGTTTCTTTTTCTATAGAAGTGAATTGAACTCCCCTGGGGAATTTAAAACCCACTTCTCTGGCCTGGTTTCATCAATCCTTTACTTGCTTCACTTCTTGGCATTTGAAATAATAGTTTTCTCTTTTACTTGATGGTTATTACTAAATATTTGAATTGATCCCTTCCTCTTTCACTGAGGCTACTAATTTCTTTTGAGCCTCCTGGTACCTCATATCTTAATGTCCATAACTGCGCATCTACAATTACATTTTTCATAATTTCTAATCCTCTTTTCTGATATTTTATGTTTTTTAAATATATATGCATTATATATAATACATATACATAATATATACAATTCTTATATGACAATATAAGCATGTATTATTGGATCATTTTTCTTTTTTATTGAATATTTTCTTTATTTACATTTCAAATGTTATCACCAGATTCCCCCCTCCAGGAAACCCCTATTCCATACCCCCTCCTCCTGCTTCTATGAAGGTGTTCCCAAATGTCCTTCAAGTGAGGAATAGACTATTTTTCTATTGCTGTGATAAAATACTCCTACAGAAGCATCCTAAGGAGAAAGGCTCGAGATAGCTGTTCTCATTGTATCCACTTAAATATTCACGTATTCCTTTCTGCCGGTTCTGATACATATTTTAATTGGCTCTGTAGCTACAGGTTGAGCTGTAGGTTGAGATTTAGATTTCTTTTTGAAAAGGTTTCTTATTCTTGTTTCTCATTTTCATCTCATTTTCTCACAGCCAGAGAAAAAACTTGCGTTTCTGTTGTTTAGAATATTGCATGGCTACTTGTCATTCCTATTTGGTGTTAAGTTTAATGAATAAAAGGAGGCTGAATATTTTTTCATTGAGAGACAGTTTTCTCCTATAAGATCTATTCAGTCATTTCTTTTCAGCTTTCTGTCTATTTGGTTGTTTTTAGAGTGGAAGGGTTATTTTAAATGTCAGGTATTAATGTGGGAATAACAACATATTGCTTTGTATAGTCTTGGCTTTCTGCTTTGAGGCTGAATGTCTACTGTTTCCAAAAAGTTCGTGTTATTTTTATTGTAAATATTATCCTGTTACATTGGACATTATCATTTGTAATGATAAATAACATTTTTTAAGGTTTCATCTCTCATTTTATTTGGCAGGGCGTTCTCTTACTGGAGGGAAACCTTGATTAGTCATAGGTTATCCACCAACAAAGTGCATTCACTCAGTTCCCAAAGATTCTCTCTGCACAAATGTATTCACTGGATTATGTGATTGTGTCAATTTAAACTTATCCTTTCTTGTACTAAAAGTGTCAAGTATGTAAAAGTGTCAAGTTTTCTTGTAATTTTCAGTAATTTTCTGTATAGAAGGGGCAGTTAGATTTAAGTATTGTCCATCAGCCAATTCCCTCTATTTTGTTTTGGGAAAGAAAAAAAAAATCTTTGTTTTTTCAATTGTCTTAAAGGATATCCTTAGAACAAAGGAACAAGCAACCAGACAACCCCCCCCCCCCAAAAAAAAAATTCTCTCATACTCTGTTCCTATGTTCTTCTACCACATACTCTGAGACCACCCAGGAATTTTCCCAAATAGAAGTACTGAAATTCTTGCTTCATTAATGGCTTTGAAATTCTAGTGTAAATACATATAGGAAAAAATGATTTTTTTTGTTGTTGCTGAAGGTAAGAGCCTTGATAATGTGTTACTATGTTGACACACAATAGAGTACTAGAGTGAAGTAAAACTAAAATGAAACAATAACAACAGCAAAAACAAAAGCAGAAGCTGTTTGTAAAAAGAAATGGTAGAATTTCCATTTTTACTAGCAGAAGTGCTGTGTGGGAATTTGTGTAAGTAATGGATTTCTTGGGACAGGATATCTATAAGATTTATGCGAAAACTGCCACAGCTTTAATTGATGTGGCTGAGGTATCTCTGCAGTACAGAGCAAACATGGCTATGATGTCTCTGCTGTCTGTTGGGTGTAGCAAGAATGCTGTATTTATTGAGTGTGAGGAGACTCTATATTTGCAAGTGCTTTCCTGACGACCAGCAGAGTCTGTTTCTCATCTCTAGGAACAGTTTAGAAATTCTGGTCAAGTTAAAGAGGAAGAAAGATTTTTGTCATTTGGGTGAATTATTGTTCTTAAGAACTCTCACGAAGGAGCACAAAGATGGATTAGTATTTATAAGTCAGTGAGTTACAATTCGACTGTGTAATATTTCTTAAGGAGGTGAAATAAAATTGGCAGGAAAACCATGCTATTTTATATTTTTGGTTTCAAATTTAACTGGTAGCCAATGCTTTGCTAAGCCCCCACCGTCTTTGCTGTACGCAACGTGCTCACTCTAGCTAATCTTTACCTTACTGATTTTCTTTGGATTAAGTGGACAAGGATAGTAATTTTACCAGTAATCTCTTTTACAGCAATTCATTTGAAATAAAAATTAATTTACAATAAATTAATACATTAAATTGGAGACACTATGAAATATTTAGATTAATTTCAAAATAAAAGATGTTTTAATAAAAATAATGTTAGATTCAAGGGACAAAACTGATTTTTAAATTTTTATTGAATTCGACATGCAAATATATTTACCTGCAATATCTATGGGAATATACATAGTTCACAACCATAATTGAAATGTATGTTTAATTGTGAACTGAGAGGCAGTGTCAATAGTTCTATATAACAAAGTACATACTAATTTTAGTAAATGGCATAAATAGGTAAGCCCTTTTATTTTGGAGTATGCACTTTTGTACAAACTGTATAGTACTATAAAGAGCATTGTTCACTGATTGTCAGGGCAGTTTCATTGGGGAAGAATTTGCCATGGTCTAGAGTCATTGTGCATATTCAACATGAGCACACAAATGTTTTTGGCTCAACTTATAGTTAGAGAATTATTATTATTATTATTATTATTATTATTATTATTATTTGTTTTTTGAGACAGGGTTTCTCTGTGTAGCCCTGGCTGTCCTGGAACTCACTCTGTAGACCAGGCTGACCTTGAACTCAGCAATGCACCTGCCTCTACCTCCCAAGTGCTGGGATTAAAGGCATGCGCCACCACTGCCCGGCGAGAATTAATTTTTATCAGACTAGATATTGGGTTATTTTTATTATTTAAATTCTGTTTTCTTTTTCTGGAATTTTCAATTTAGTTTACATTGGTTGGTTTGCAGATAAATGGGGTGTTTTGTGTGATTTGTATAATTTGTGTCTTATTTTGCCTAAAATTGGTAAAACATTTGCTTTCTACATGGGAAAGGAAGAAATAATTTTGGAATAGAAGTGTGTCACTGATGGTTAATGTTTCTAAAATTAGCTTACAGAGAATCTTTAGATTTTTGAGTTTTCTTGAAATGTTTTTTGAAATAGGCAATGCCAATGAAAAACAGGTAATTTACAATCAAGTGATGATCAAGTGTTCTATATTTCTTTAATTTTCATGTTGGTTCTTAATGACTTCTACAGAAACATTAAAATTATGCTTTTTTGGAAAGTAACTCCATATTTTATGAAAAACAAGTTTTATTTTTCATTTACAGAAAAATAATTTAAAGTAGCAGAAAGAGGGAGGCTTTGTTCAAACATTTTAGTCATGTGCAGTTTCACTTGCATTTCATGTCGATACTATGAAATACGTACAGATGAATCACCTCTTCCTACACACACTTCAAAAAGCCAAATTCCAGATACTGAAATAAACCAGGTGAAGTTACAGTACTATCAAACAACATAGGCAGGATTTGAGACTTGAAATTCACCCTATTTTAATTTTTATGAGATTATAATCTAATTATGCCATACACCTGCAACACAACTCCTGAACCTACAACTCAAAATCATTGTTCCAGATGTTAAAGAAATATATCAAGATTACATTTTTTCCAAAAAGTTGTATTTAAGTTATTAAGGGATAAAGTAAAAATTCTAGACATTTTTCCTATAGAAATATTTTCACTAATATGCCTTGATCTTTGGAGTCCACTAGATGGCACTAGATCACCTTTTGAAAGGCACAATGCCCTAGTGTACTGTAAAAGTCTACTGTCATGGTTAGCCAGTGGATAAGATTCCTTTTAGTATCATTGTCTGCCACCTGGGAGATATTCAATAAGTCCTTATGAAACAAACAAACAAAAATTCTGACTGTAGGTTTTGCCTAAATTATGGTAAAATTATGGCAAGATTTATAGTTTGGAGAAGTTTTCTGAGTACCACTTCAGTGTTCTTGTTTCTTTACTTCTTTTAGAGTCCTTGAGAATTTTGCACTGAAATTAAAACTCTTAAACTCATCTGAGCTATGTTGGTATGGATGAAAAGTCCTTGGACATAATCATCTTGGAAGAGATAAGATAGCTCAGATGTCAGCATTGTATTTAGTAAAAGTTTCCTGGCTACTTTAACATCGTTAGTTTTGCTATATATTTCAGGATTTCTTTCAGGAGACAGGAAAGATTCCATACTAAAATAGTCCGTGATTCCCTTCCTACAGGATGGTGACACCCACAATGGACAGGTCCTTGTATACTCATTAATATAATCAGTAATATCACCTGAAAGACACACTTGGCTTAAGTCCAAGCATACTTTCCAGGATGGGAGGCTTTAAAAAAGAATGGGAAATTTTGAAAGAATTTCTTTATGCAATAATCTCAAGAATTCTTTAGTATCCCTTTCTATTGAGTTTTATTTCAGTCTTTTGAAAGAGAATTTGAGTGTTTTTTTGTGGCTGTTTGTTTTGGTTTTGATAGGGAAAAAGAGCTATTTGCTATTTTGACTAGGAAAGTATCATTTTCTTCCAAGCACTGAAGTACTGTCTCAGCTCTATTTCCTGTCCGAGTGAAAAGAAAAAAAAAACCCACTCTGACAGACAGACATTAAAAGAGAAATAGTTTATCTGCCTAATTATCCCATCATTGCAAGGAGATCAGGGCAGTGGTAACTTGAAGCAGTTGCTACTCATGTTATGTCCAAATCCTAGAAGTAGAGAACATTGCGTACTGCGTGCTAGTGTTCAGCTTCCTTTCTCCACACTTAAACAGTCCAGGATGCCCTGCCTAAGGAATGGTTCCACCCACAATGGACAGATCTTCTCACAGCAGTTAATATAGTCAGGATAATGCCCACAGACATCTTCACGGGCCAACTTGAATGGATGATGCCTTCCTAAGGCTTTTCTGAGGTGAATCAACATTGTATTAACAAAAGTATTCATGTATGTTTTGTTTTAGTCTCATCTATTGCTTGTTTTTAAATTTTTTATAAGATAAAAAGAAGAAAGGTATGAGTTAAAAATTAACTAACATTCTTCCCATCTCTTTATATCCCTTATTTGATCCTGATATATCCACTAGATTGTGTTACTGTTTTATCTGTTGTATAAGTCCTTTTTGAATATTTATTAATATTTTTCTTGAAAATATGCTCCTCCTGAAGATAACAGATTCTATATCTGTAGATTTGAATTTATTTAATTTCTTGTTTTCCTACATATATTTCATTATTGTAGTACTAATGCCTTAAAGTACTCTTCTGCATACATTAAAATATTGTTTATAATAATCTTAAAAATAAAAATAACATTCATTCCATAAATGAAAAGAACAAGCAACAGCAAGTAAAAGAAAACATTTTGACTAGAATAACAGCTAACCTTAGAGTAGACCGAGGCTGTAGAACTCAGACTGTTCATTTCTCATGCTATGCTGCCTATCCATGGAATGTGGTGCTAATAGTTTTAGTATAAAAAAAACAAGCAATAGTTCATGATGATCGTCCTCTCTCCTCTCTCCTCTCTCTCTCTCTCTCTCTCTCTCTCTCTCTCTCTCTCTCTCTCTCTCTCTCTCGTGTGCAAGTGTGTGCGTGTTTGTACAGGTTCACATGGGGACATTCATGTCACTGCTCTGGTGCTTCCTTGTTTGGTATGTTTCTGAGAAAATCTCATTGGCCTGGGACTCCCCAGCTAGCTTAGGGAACCTCTGGTCTCTGCATCTTAAGTGCTGGGACACAAGTGTACACCATTGCAACTGACTTCCTTTACGTGGGTTATAAGAATTAAAATAAGGTTCCTGGGCTTACAAAGTAAGAACTTCATGAAATAAATGATGTTCCCTACCTCTAGATTAAGCTTTCCTTATTTATTTATTTATTCTTGAAATTATACTATCATTACTAATATATATCTTCCCTTCCCTTCCAAACATTCTTGTATATCCACCCTTGCTCTTTTTCAAAAACATGGCCTCTTTTTATAAATTTTATATATATATATATATTCCTAAGTACAACCTTTTCAGTCTCAGTAATGTTACTCATGTGTATGTTTTCAGGGCTGAAAAATAATTGATGTGCTCTTCTTGCTGGGTGTTATTATTTTCTGCTCTGCATTTTTAGTTGTCTTTTTTTTTTTTTTTTTTTTTTTTTTTTGCTTTTCGAAACAGGGTTTCTCTGTGTAGCCCTGGCTCTCCTGGAACTCACTCTGTAGACCAGGCTGGCCTCGAACTCACAAAAATCCACCTGCCTCTATCTCCCAAGTGCTGGGATTAAAGGCATGTGCCACCACGCCCAGTGCCTATTGATCTTCATGTATGGTTGATGCCTCGTGGTCTTTCCTTTGTCTGATTTGGGATGAATATTCCTTGATTCTTTGGCTCTTACAGTGTGTCTTCCAACTCTTGTGTAATGTTCCAAAAGCATTAGGGAGAATTTTCTAGATATAACTATCCACTGGAACAAGGCTCCACACGTCCTTTTGACCATGGTTTTCTTTAAGGGTCCCTCCAAGAAGTTGCCTTCATGAGAGGTGAGGACTAAACTTACCTCTACAACAAGGGCAAGTGTTTAGAATGTACTTAGGGACTCTGCTGGCTTGCTATGGCAGTGGGTGTGAGTTCTCCTCAAATGTCCATGGCTTCTCTTGTCAGGCATAGTTGGCGAGGTTTATAACCGGATATGGTTTACCTCTTGTTGAGCAGGTCTTATGGCAAATTTTGAGACCTGTTGGTTAGCAGCAAGGTTGGTTTGTCACTACTGTACCCTGAGGATTTTTGTACCATCCTGGTCATTGTCACTCATAGGCATTCTAGTTGGGTAGGAGTGTTGGTTAATTACCTCATTTGGAAGCTTGGGTTGCATCTGCTGGGACCATGAAAGCTAGTCTTCAAAGAGAGGCCATTAAGATCAGTTCCAGATCAGAAACCATTGAACCCTGCATCTGAAATCCATGGAGTATTTAGCAATATAGATTTTCTCTCCACCTGTAATGGTCAACTAAGGGCAATAGCAATATACTCTATGTTTTGGGAGTATTTTGGACACACCTGACTAACAACTCTAAGGAATTCTTCTCATAGCTGGTATTGGGGTGTTTATTAGATTATTATTTTATATTAGAGTGAACATTGTCAAAAACTTTCAAATACACACATACACACACACACACACACACGACTGCATTATATGTAATATAGGTTTTTTTAATAAATAATTAATAGAATGATTCCTTACAAATTTCAGACATTTTTGTTGTTATTTTACTCTCCTTCTCCTTCGGTCTTTATCTCCTTCCCCATTCCTTAAAGATCCCCACTTTCACATTTTTCTGATCAGATCAATTGTACCCTGCTCTTTTGATATATACTTTTGCTTTAAGTACTTTTGAGACCATGAAATTGTATTCATTAAATTCATAAATGGTTCGTTTATTAGATAAAATTTATAACTTTTAAATATTTCTTTTCATCTAGAGTAAAGTTTTCTGTCTTGCATCTGGTACACTCAAATCAAATGTCTTGTAGATATAGGGGACCGTGAAATACGCTGAAACAAATAGTGAACACTTGTCACACACAGTTTCAAGTCATTGGTTATGTATTAGTATCGACAGTGTGAGAAAAGAGGACAATACCATTTACTCATCTAAAATGTTAATAGTAAAGACTTGGAACTTATAAAATTTTCTATGTGTTGGCTATATGTTCTAAACAAAATGATCTTCATGTACTTTTAACTCTGAAATAATTGAAGGCAAATTTTATATTTTCTTAAGGACACTGAAGGTGCTCAACAGTGTGGAAATTAGGGAAATTTGATCCTACACATAGTGTGATGTGGTCACTCAGAATGTCAGATATTCCACTCCTCAAACACTTAACATTTACCTCTGTTTGGAGCCTTTGAAGTCATTGGTTAGCACCAAAATACTAATCAGGCATTTATGGGTTAAAATGACATTTTAATGAGCATTGTTTTTCTATATAGCAAAACATAACAAATGTACATGGAATTCACAGGAGAAAAATTTATAAGTAAAAATTAAAGTTTAGGCTTGCATTTTACTTTGGAATATCAGTGTTTCCTCTTATCAGATGGAAGCAACTTATTAGTGACCTGTGTTCTGTGCTGTGCTGTATTCAGGATGATGTTGGCTTCTTTCTGTACCTTCAATCCCTTTCTTTTGATAAAAGCCATGATATTAGCATCTCTTAAACCTAGGCCCCTTTCACAATTAATGGACAGGGATAATTTTTATTCCTGAAAGAGAATAAAATGTTTTAAAATTTGTTTTGGGGGGATTATGGAAGAAAATATGTTCATCATACAATATTCACTGAAAATACTCTCATCATGTATCACCATATGCAATGATTAATACACAGAAGACTTTAAAATTGTATAAAGGTAAATTTATCATGGTAGATTTACCGATCAAGATATTATTTATGTATTTATGTATTTATTTATTTATTTACATCCCAAATGTTGTTCCCCTTCCTAATCCCCCTCACAGAATTCAGCTCCCTACCCTCATCCTCTTTGACTTTGAGATGGCAGCACTCCCTGTATGCCCCCACCCTGGTGCATCAAGTCTCTACAGGATTAGGCACATCCTTTCACACTGAGGCCAGACAAGGCAGCCCTCTGCTACATGTGTGTCAGGCTCCTCAGACTAGCCTGTATATGCTCTTTGGTTGGTGGTTCGGTGTTTGGGAGCTCCCAGGGGACCATATTAGTTTAAAGGCTTTTGTCCATCACTAAAAATCCACAAGTAGTTACATCCATTTTCTGCCTTCCATTGTACTGCAGCTCTTATCTTGATAATGCTATTAATGTCTCTAGCATGCAAGTCTCCAGTGATACCAGCGTTGCCGATGCCAAAGCATTGGCCTCTCTTCACTGTAGCTTGGGTAACCATGCCTGACATTATATACAGTATGTAATTTAGTATAAATAGAAGTATCTTTTATAATTTAAAAGCACGTGCCATTATATTTTCCTGTGTCTCACATGACCCCCTTTTCTTTTCCCTCTGTGTTCCTCCCAACTGCTCCTTGTTTTCTCTGCTGTGGCATTGCAGCTTCTTTTGTCAAAAATCTTCTGTAACGTGATATTTCATTCATTTTTCTTGTATCAAGTGACACTGGATAAAGTTAAAAATCTATATATTTGCCACTCTGAGTTCAAATAAAATTCTGGTTGAGATGGACAATTTCCCTTATTTTGTTGTTTCAAAATTCTCACTGCCCAATGTATGCATTAACTATTATTTTCAGTTTTCAATTAATATATAACTATGTAACTAAACACTGTATTTATAAGCCTAGGCACAACATTCCATGTCTGTAGTTCCAGCATTTGGTAGGTTAGAGCAGAAGTTCAAGACAGCATTTCACACTGATGTAACATATTTCATCCCAACTTGAGTTTACAGGGAAATTCTGTATGACAAAAATCAAAAAACAACAACAAAAAAATCAACCAACCAAAAAAAATTTAAAAAATTAAAAACACCACAAAACCCAACAGGTATGGATATAGATGCAAACTTTTCCCCAAATACTGGTTTGCACGATATTATAATATAATATCTATAGAATGTATAATACACATGTGATACTAGAAAACTTATATATTCCAGGTGGTTTAGAATCTTTGAAATATCTTCAAGAACTAACTGTGGACCACAATCAGTTAATTAGCACTAAAGGTCTTTGTGAAGCACCCACCATTGTGTACTTGGATTGCTCACATAACCATCTTACTGACATTGACGGTATTGGAAACTGTGGATTGCTCCAAACAGTAAAGTTGCAGGGAAATTACCTAAAAGAGGTAACTTATTTAAAGTCATTGATTTCTGTAACTAACATCTTTCTTTTATAGAAATATCTACCATACACTTTGAAAATAACTTTTGATAATTTTTCTTACTTTTTTGTTTTGTTTTGTTGTTTTCGAGACAGGGTTTCTCTGTGTTGCCCTGGCTGTCCTGGAACTCACTCTGTAGACCAGGGTGGCCTTGAACTCAGAAATCTGCCTGCCTCTGCCTCCCAAGTGCTGGGATTAAAGGCATGTACCACCACTGCCTTGGCTTATAGTGTCTTATAAATCTAACTTAACATAGTATTCTCAGAATACTAAGATATGGAGTATCATATTATTTTTTTATCTATGTTATAAGTTAGACCACAATTATCTATTTTGAAATTAAGTTTTATTCTGTCTTAAAACATCGTTTATAAAGATTATCAAAAATAATGTTATTGAGGATGCATTTCATCCATACTGGAAAACTCAAAATAATATAATCTGAATTATGGTTTAATTTTTACCAGAATGTATATATTATAAGCTTTGGTAGAATCTATACTTTTCAATTTGCTTACAAGATATTTTACCTGCTATCAAGTAACAGAGTATATTTAATTGTAGCCTCCATCCTTAAGAGACCACGTTCTGCTCAGAGAGCTGCATTTGGATGACAACAGCATCTCCAGTGTGGAAGGACTTTCCTCTTGTTGGTTGCCTTTACTACAATATCTAAGCATTTCACAAAACAGGTGAGCATGCATATCATTTCAGAAATGGACTCAAACAATAATTATTTGAAAATTGTGGTGTGATGTATACAAACAGCTAGGAAAACTAGGAAACCAGGATTCATCAAAATTAATCAGTACACAATATATAAAGATAACCATAGCCTTTTAAAAGCAAAGTGGCAAACTAACCCTAGGCTTTTAGTAAAATTGTATCAGTTTATTCTCCCCTTTTGGCCCCCCCTTCTAAAATGTACTTGTAGAACTACTTCATGGCAGGTTTGTTTATGTTTATAGAGTTTTAGTCTTTGAAAAATAGAGACTGTAAGGGACTTTATTCAGAAGGATGACTCATTTCTCTCAAGTGGTACTTATTAAGTCGTCAAACAATGGATTTTAGTCTTCTTTCCATTTGCTTGTCTTTTGTAGTTGTTAAAATGGGTCTTCATTTGAATTCTAGAAGGATACAATGTAAGCCTTAAAATTGTACACTACATGAATGTTAAATTAACACTACATGAAATGAGTACCTGCATCCAAAGACACATCAGAGATGACCAAACATCTGTATATTTGGACAGAATCACTGTGTAAAGTCAAACTATCATCACAATGTGTGTCCTCCTTTCTCCCTGCTCTTAATATTTTGTTGAAACCTGTTGACTGTAATATGGTTAATTTGCTCACCACAGGCACATGGAGGAAGGTGGTTGGACTATGTATAACAAGAAATTTATTCTCTGAGTTACATGATGCTTACGGGACAAGGAGAAAGGACAAATGTGTGTGTGCTTAAAAGTCATATAAAATTATCTCTCAGTCATTGCCAAGTAGCACTCCTATTTTGGACATGTTTATATCAAATGAGTGAACACCCATATATCAATCTTTGAGAATTAAAAATTGAATATACATTTTAAAATCCTTTTAGATTGTTTTAATCAAATCTAATTATGAAAGTTGACTTGTGTTTAACAGGATATTGTTTGAATTTGAAGAAAGCTCCTGCAATGGAAACTGCATAAGTATGCTCAGCCCCCATTAAATACATAGGATCATTTTACAGTAAATATGATCTTCAAATTAAAGGATCGCTTTTGTCACAGATATATGGAGTAAACCATAAAGAAATGGGCACAGCATAATTCTGGACAGAAGTAGTTCTCCGACTACTAGAAAACATTCCAATTAAGAAAAATTTAAAAGAATTTTAGTTCCTTGACTGCTTTAAACATACAATCAAATATCCTTATCTCTCAAAGCTAAAATTAGCTCAGAGGATAAACTTTGGCTTTATCACTCTTGGGCAATAGTCACTTATCAATCTGTTACAAAGAGAATTATCAGCTGGATCAATTCAGATTTTAGGGCTGATAATTATCATTGGAATAACTCCTACAAATGATTGTTATTTCAAATTTCATTTACTTAGCATTTGAATATTCAGGTGGGCCTTGTTATTTTGAGAGCTGTCACAATGAGAGGATTGTGTAATAACCTGAAAAAATGTCTTAAAGATATTTTAACCTTTGTAGCTTTTCTGCACAAAATGTTATCCACACTAAAAAAGAGAAGCATTAATTTTTCTCTCATCCCTGATGCCTAGATTCGTAAAAAGCACTATGCACGTATATTTGGCATAGGAATAGAGACAAACATGCCTATGGACAAAGCGGGCGGGTAGGAATGTGGATGTGAAGGAATGTGAGGAATACAGACAATGTACAGTGTATATTGTTTAAAAATGTCCTTATGAAAGTACTACTTACAATCAATATAATGAAATTATATATTACATATACCACATTGAATTTTTAATAATACTGTCACATTTTAAAACATATATTATGCTATCAAATGCTTTACATATGCCAGCATGTGTTATTTGTAAAGCAGGAGATCTAAAAGCACAAGAGGAAATGAAATTATTTCCTAATGCCATAATATATAAACAATCTCAAGGCTTACTTTTTTCCAGTAGATTTATTTCTTTACCTATGATCTCTGTCACAGTGTTCTGTTTATGAACTGTCTGCAGAGCCATATGTTGGATATTACAATTCGGATAGGGCAGTTCAGGTTTGTGGTTTGAACCGGTGACATCCTAGTCAACCGACACTGAGCATAGCTTTTCATTGTCTGAGCATTAACTTCTTCCCAAGTGTCAATGGCTTGCAGTTGCCTACCTTTCAATTACCAAAGTGTAGCTGTCATCCAGATAGGGAATATGTCTGAGTCCATTTCAGAAACCTATGAATTTATAATATTGACATTAAAATGCATTTGTACAGACATCTTTGGAATGAGTAATTAGGATATGTATGTATGTATGTATGTATGTATGTATGTATGTATTTTTGGTGACTATTTTCATCACAAGGAAGCGATTATACATTCACATACTTTCTTTCCAAGTAAATGGAATACATATAAAGAACATTATTTTGTGAATATTGTTTAGAATACTTGTTTCATCCTGTCTTCTGTTTTAAATTTTCATTAAGACATGTAACTGGTTTCAGTTTGACTGAGTGCAGTTCTAACTAGAAGACTCTGTCTATATAAACTGTCCTGAGACTCTAAGTGGGAGCAGAGTGGAAACTTATCCATTGGGTGCTCAATGTACAAATCTTTTGCTTTTTTGTCGTCTTTGAAATTTATATCGTTTAATGCCCAAGGCTAATGTGACAAGGTCAAGTGGTATTAGGTTTTCACTAATGTCCCTTTGTCTTTCTGGTTTGAATTTTCTTGGAAAAAGTATTCATGAAATGTCAGTAAAGGAAAAAAAAAACCTATAGATGTTTGAGAAAAACAAATCTATAATCAGATTTCTACCATCACAACAAATAGTCATAAAGAATCATGAATATCCACTTTCTTGATTTAGATTGCAAAAAAGGGCAATTTACAAATCATGATTTTTAAAAGAACTGCTGTGTGAAAAGATAAAATGTAATATTACAGAGATATTTGACCATAGAAGATGCTTATTTATGTAAATTGATTTTGTAGAAAAAAGCCATATTGTTTTTATAAGATTGCATTGATAATTTTCCTTTGATATTTTCAAATATATTTCACCATAAAGCATTGAGTACACAGAATATTCTGGAGGAAACAGAGTAACCATATTATAAAGGGTAAAATATTTCAGTAGCTATTGAGTTTCAGTAAAAATACAATGACTTAATATTAAGATGTAGTAAAGTTACAAAAATAGCAATGTATGATCTTTTATACTATCACATAAAAAATTAAAATTTCATACTATAAAAATTGTCATACAACCAGATCAGGCATGAAACAATATAGTATTAAGACTTAAATCCAATAATTATCTAACCACAATGTTTTAATTTTGCCCTGCCTCCCTCCTCCTTTCCCTCCACCACCTTGTTTCTTCTCTGCCTTTCATTTGTTTATCCTCTCTTTCTTTTCTTCTTGTCACATCCATGTGACATTTAAGTCAATTGTACTCTTATGTTCTCCAAAGAAGTGTTTATAGGGCCAATGATTTTTATATTTTCTCTTAGTATTATTTTATTCTACGCCTGTCACCCTCAAGACTGTATTAAAGAGGTAGCATTATACAGGATTAGAATGAATGGTTGGATTGTACTTAGGAGTGACAATATTGAAAGGCATTTTCTTCTAGCCTGGTTATTTTGTCTAGGTTCCATCAGCAGTATCTTCTTTCCCTCCACTAATGCAGACCAGGGTAGTACGAGGAAGGAGCCGAGGTGCCCACAAGGGTGAGTCTGTGCCCGACCCCAGGAGGCTTTAAGGCACAGTGCTGGTGTGTGGCCTCTGACCTTGGAATAATACTTATGAGAGAGGGAGGGAGGGAGGGTGGGAGGGAGAGAGAGAGAGAGAGAGAGAGAGAGAGAGAGAGAGAGAGAGAGAGAG
>NC_034598.1:72288581-72300185 GCF_900095145.1 Mus pahari
GAGAGAGGAGAGAGAGAGAGAACGAACTAGAAAGACATAGAGAGAAATGACAGAGAATTATTATTAATGTTAGACCCAGCTCTTCTTTATCTGAGTGTTATGAACAATTACAAAATCCCAATGCTAACAGGAAGAGAGGAAGAGTTAACTACAAAGACATTTCCAGTTATAATAATGAGTTTAGGAAAATAAGTGTTTGTATTAAAGTTTCAGGTAAACTGGTGTGATTTTAATTTGCAAATAACTATAGCAATGTGTTTTTATGCTACAAAGTACTGATTGATCTGTCTCCAAAAGAAATGCCAATCAAGATGAAATTAATTTGTGAAAACAGCTTTTATTTTGAATGCTATATATTTTATGTGTCAAAGATCATTTTATATTCCTTGCTTGAAAACGTTTCTAGTGACCTTTATAATATGGAAAATAAATAGAAGAATTTTGTGTCAATAATTTCATTATTACAATTTAGCATACATTATGAGAATATATATTTTAAATTATTTATGGCAAGGATAAACCCATTCTATTAATATAAAATTTTATAAGGTTGTTTCTTCTTATTCCTCCCAGACTTATTATTTATATGTATTTGTATATATTCACACACACACACACACACACACACACACACACACACAATATGTTGAGTATGTTCTTGTTATTTGTGTGCACTATATGTTTTCAAGGTTTACACTCTTCATTGGGCAACTAATAAGTGATCTAAACCCTGGGAGAGGCTCACTTTCCTCCTTACAGTAGTCACTGGTTGCCTCTACACTCTTGGCTAGAAATCGACCCCTAAAATATATCCCCCCTTTCATGTTCAAATGCCCCTTGATAATGCCAGTACACCTTTTTCCAGGGGAAACTGCTTCACAGACAATTCTGACTCTCACAGTTTTTCTGAACCCTTCTCAGGATGTTCCCTAAGCCAAAGATTCCATAACTGTGATGCAGGTCTATCCTTTGGAGCTGAGCTCCCCATAATTTATTAATCTCTACAGTGTGTCCAGTTGTGGTTTACAAACACACACACACACACACACACACACACACACACACACACANAGAGAGAGAGAGAGAGAGAGAGAGAGAGAGAGAGAGAGNNCNNTGTGTGTGTGTGTATGATTGTAAGAATAATAATAGAAAATTGGCTATGCTCTACAGTGATGAAATGGAGGAAGTGATACAGTTTTATTTAAATTAGAAACTTAAAATATTATAGTAAACCCCCAAAGCTTGTCCTTTAAAGATTTAGACCATGTGTTTAATTAAACTAAAGATGGGAGAACAAATAATGTATTTTCTGTATGACTAGCTTTATAAAAAGATAAAACAAAAAAAAAATAATAACCAAATAGTTACCCATTTTAAATTGAATAGCAAATACACATCAAAGCCCATGGTATTTGTGACTGAAATGTGCAATTCCATGGTAATTTCTTTTTTAAATGAATCAAAAATCTTCCATTATTGTAATGTTCCATGGTAAATTCTCTTTAAAAATGAACAACGATTTTCCATAATAGGATTACTTACATTCTTAGGCTTTTTACATTTTTAATAAATACTGTTACTCAATGTTTTAATTGTACTGCATTGTATTATGCAATTATAGATAATTGTATATAATTTCTTGTAATTATGTAATTGTATTAGGTAAATGAGTTGTATTTCAAATGAATTATATTAAGAATATGCTTGCTAATTTTTTCAAAGGTCTTTTATATTTTCTTTTTAGTTTAGCCACAATTGTACCACTTTTTCATCTTGTGTCTTTGGAGAAGCTGGATGTCAGCAACAATTGTCTTTCTGGTAAGGGTGGAATTCTATTTGTTATTTTGAATAATAGGATTTCGAGTTTCTGCTTCAAATAGCACAAAGGGTTGTTATAAATACATATGTGCTTGTACATATAAAGATGAGTAAAATGATCATCGCTAGAATTTTTATTCCTGGATGTTCACCTATTAAAAGTTGATTAAAGCATCATAAATTGCACAGATCACCCTGAAATATTTTTCCCAAGTCCACTCCAAGTCAGGCGCCTCCAAATAGCAGCCACAATCTGAGTTTGCCACCATAAGCCAATTTTGCCTTATATTAAACAAATAGTATTGCCTCCAAAATTCTTCGCTTAGTATTTGTATGAAAACATAACATATCATTTTTTCAATATTATACATGTTGATGATAATGTTTTCTATTCACTAAAAGTATACAATTTGTGTCTACATTTTCTTTTGACTGGTGGTTTGAAAGTTTAGGTATCATGAATGTAAAATTTATGCAGATATTATTTTTTTTACTTTTATTTTTTTATAGTTCAGTCGTATCCCCTCTCCTGGTCTGCCCTCTCACCCTCACACTGTTCCTCCTCCCAGTCTCTAAAAGGATGTTCCCACCCCTCCCTTACCCCCCCCCCCCCAAGCAGGCAGGTCTCATAAGGGTTAGGCACATCTTCTCTCAGAGGCCAGACCAGGCAATCCTCTGCTGATATGCACTCACTGATAAGTGGATATTAGCCCAGAAACTTAGAATTCCCAAGATACAATTTGCAAAACACTTGAAAATCAAGAAGAAGGAAGACCAAAGTGTGGATATTTCACTCCTTCTTAGAATGGGGAACAAAATACCCATGGAAGGAGTTACAGAGACAAAGTTCAGAGCTGAGAAGGAAGGAAAGACCTTCCAGAGACTGCCCTACCTGGGGATCCATCCCATATACAACCACCAAACCCAGACACTATTGTATATGTCAGAAAGATTCTGCTGACAGGACCCTGATACAGCTCTCTCTTGTGAGGCTATGCCAGTGCCTGGCAAATACAGAAGTGGATGCTCAGAGTCATCTATTGGNTGGAACACAGGGCCCCTAATGAAGGAGCTAGAGAAAGTACCCAAGGAGGGAAAGGGGTCTGCAACCCTATAGGAGGAACAATGATATGAATTAACCAATACTCTCCAGAGCTGTGTCTCTAGTTGCATATGTAGCAGAGGATGGCCTAGTCAGCCATCAATGGGAGGAGAGGCCCTTGGACTTGCGAAGATCATATGCCCTAGTACAGGGGAATGCCAGGGCCAGGAAGCAGGTTGGGTGGGTTGGGAAGCAGGTTAGGGCAAGGGTATAGGAAGCTTTGGGGATAGCATTTGAAATGTAAATGAAGATATCTAATATCTAATAAAAATATGTATATAAATCTCTCAACAGTTAGGCGCCTCTCTCACTGAGGCTAGACTAGGCAACCTTCCGCTGTATAGGTGTCAGGGGGAGGGCGACCTATATCAGTTGGTCTATGCTGCCTGGTTGGTGGCTCAGTGTCTGAGAGATCTCAGGGGTGCAGGTTAGTTGAAACTCCTGGTTTTCCTTGATGCCCTCCTACTCAGCCTCTTCCAGCCTTTTCATTAATTCAACCACAGGAGTCCCCAACTTCAGTTCATTGGTTGGCTGTTAAGTATCTGCATCTGTCTTAGTTGGCTGCTTGTTGGGCCTCTCAGCAAACAGCCATGCTAGGCTCCTGTCTATAAGCACACCATAGCATCAGTAATAGTGTCAGGCTGTGGAGCCTTGCCTTGAGATGGATCCCAAGTTGGCTCTGTCACTGGATATCATTTCCCTCAGTCTCCTCTCCATTTCTGTCCCTGCAGTTCTTTTAGGCAGGAACAATTCTGGGTCAGAGTTTTGACTGAGATGGCTACCCCATCCATCTGCTTGATGCCATCTTTCTGCTGGAGGTGGACTCTACGAGTTCCCTCTCCCCATTGATAGGCATTTCATTTAAGGTCTCTCCCTTTGCGTCCTGAGGGTCTCTCATCTCCCAGGTCTCTGGTAAATTCTAGAGGGTCCCCCCACTTCTTACCCCTCAGTGTTGTATATTTCTATTTATTCTGCTGGACTTCAGGGCTTTTCTCTTATTCCCCCTGCCCCAATACCTGAAACTGTCGCGTAAGTTTTAGTGTCAGATTTATTAGTCATTTCCTCTGACACTGGCAACCTGGGCTATTTTGTGTATTTTCCAGCCAGCATGATACCCATCATTTTGCCAGTGACATGTGATGAATTCTCAATATTTAAGCATCTTCTTCTCAATCCTTTTTTTCTATAAATTCTATTTTCTTTCATAACATTTCTACTTTGATCCAGCACAACAGACTTTATATTCTACAGTATTTCTAGAGGAACAATATGTTTGTAGACAGAAAATTACTTAGATCAAAGAAAGATCAGGGAGATCTTTGTGTGCTTCTTTTCTGTCAGAGTCAGATGGAGAAATGGGTATGTTATGTCAGTGTCTTTATGTGAACACATACATTTACATCTGTAGTCAGTATTAATTTTTTTGTGGGAAATAAGTCCACACACATTGCTTTGGATAGCAGCCCAGATTTGTTTACAAGGGTTTCTTCTAAAAGTATAATAGGTCTATATGAGTCTGTCTGTGTTTATTTAGCTTTAACAATTATTACTTTATGTTTGGTGTCATAATTTTCATTCCAATCATAGTAGAACATGAAGTACATCATCTCGTCTAGTCCTCATACATCAAGACAGACTAAAGCTTAACTTTAGAAATTATTTGCCCAAGTTCACACAGTTGCTAAATGGTAGAAACATAATTTATACTCATCTATTTTCTCTCTCTCTCTCTCTGATGCAAAAGTGTAGAAAATCATTTTAATGGAGTAATAGGGAAATGGTGATTAATTTATGACATTTTATTTTTAAAACACCTATACTTTTAATATTTTAAAAATACATTTTAACAAATTTTCTTCTTTGTAGATCTAACAACTGTCATGTGTTGGTTCAATGCATGCTACTCTCTCCGTGAGCTTTGTCTTACTGGAAACCCAGTACTCCAGGAAATAAACTGGAGGTAAGGAATCCCTATATAATCCATGAATATCTTGGATATCTGATTTTCATTTTGCCAAATGTTGATAAAGTGATATCATATATTTACCAGTTCTTGAAACAAAATATGATACAAAATTTCTTATGAAAATTATTCAGATTACTTGAAAATAGTTTATATTCTCTTTGAGTGTCATAAAAACACTTCCAAAATATCACTGGCCTACACATTTCCTCACATATCATTGAATTAATGGAAACTTGAAACAAGTCAACCCACTCTGATATTAACTGTGCTTTTCTGTAGAGGAGCAATCTTTTGTCAATTCCTTGTGAGCCAGTTAAATCTTGTAACTTACCATTTAAGCTATTTTTCTTCAGAAAGTTGGGCAGACAAAATAAAACTGGGTTGGTGTACTTCCTTATTAAAAACTCAGCCTGTCATATTTCAGTGAGATCAATTGTTCTAATATACATTTCATTATCTACAAGAAGATATTCATTTATCTAGAGGGTTTAAAATCAAGTCTATAAAATATGGATTTGTTAATGAAAGGACAAACTCAACTTTGATACAGTTTCCTTTGGTGAACTTTATATAACCCCATGGTACCAACAAAGGGATTAGTTATAGATTTTCCCAATGGATTTCTTACTTTCATGTCAAGCCAGTGATAACATGCAAAAAACCTGATGCACTGAAAAAAAATCTCTTTTAAAACATAATCCACAGGCAACATTTGAAATCTCCTCTGAGAATTTGTTTCATTGACCAATGATTAATGGTGCTTGTTAAGTGGCAGAATACGCATCAGGAAGTTTTCACTGAATGAAATATTGATTTGGCTCTTGAGTAGGAGGAGCCCAGCTGGAAAAACTAATCTCGGAATTTCACAGTGTTCTTATCCTTCATTTCCAGCATTAATCAGCTTTCTCATAGATTCCCCATAAGCTCCAGTGTCTGACTGGTGAACTTAAGGACAATCTACACACTGTTGTCTTTTAGAGGTCTGAAGACAGTTCGTTTCAAAACTTAAGGAAGGAAAAAAATGATTAAAATAAAACACTAAACCCTATTTGAACCTTGAATATATGTCTCATAGTAACATATTGTTACTGTCTTGAACATCCAAGCGAAT
Source organism: Mus pahari (assembly GCF_900095145.1). Classification (NCBI taxonomy): domain Eukaryota; kingdom Metazoa; phylum Chordata; class Mammalia; order Rodentia; family Muridae; genus Mus; species Mus pahari. Next base: position 72,294,579 of record NC_034598.1, read on the forward strand.
TTTGACATCTAAAAGAATTTCAAATTAATTTGATTAAAGTGAATTGCTTGGGGACTTTTGTGTGCTAAAATGAGTAAGACAACAGCAAAATATGCCTCACATAGAAATTCAGGGCTAGCTCACTCTTAATGAAAATTTACTCTCTCTATAAAATACTTGATATAACAATATTATTGTCAATAGCCAAGTAGAAAATATTGGTTGGTAGAAATATTGTGTTGTCCCTTCTTTATTTGGTTGTTTATACATGAGTTGTGGCTAATAACTGCAAACTGCCAATATTTTGGAAGACATCCAACATCCAGTGCTGTTCTTAAACTTACTTTTCCCCATTATTTTCTTTATATAAAATAGGAATATTTGTCTTTAAATGAAATATGTGGGGTCATATGCACTTACATCATCTTGGATATGATAAAATAGTTTTATATTTTCCTCTAGATTTATATTAGCATACGCAGTTAAAATGACTTTTTACTTTGTAATTATTTTGGATTGAATGCTGTTGCTTCTGAATATTTGATGTATATTAATCACTCAGTGTTCCTGGAGTATTCACCTAAGTAGTGAACTAATCTCTGTAATATGAGAGGTTAATAATTGTTTTTATAACCTCTCTGTAAAATGAGATATTAATAATAGTTTTTATTTTTATTAGGCAAATTCTTGTTGGTATTTGTGATATATAAGATAATACTACAAGTTTTTGCCTAATGCTTTTTAATTTACAATTTAAAAATTATTAGAATTAGCTAATTTTCAGTTTCCTTTTTCCTTTTAAATATTTTATTTTTTGAGAGTTTCATACAGTGTAGTTTGATTATATTCACCCTCAATACCTCCTAGGTTCACCTTCACCTTCCTACCACCTATCTCCTAGTACTCAGGCTCTTGTCCTTCCTCCCCTTCCTCTCTCTCCTTTTCCTTTTTGTCCTGTGTGTCTGTGTGTGTGTGTGTGCCTGCGTGTGTGCATGTGTGTGTGTGTGCATGCATGCATGCGTGCATGTGTGTGTGTGCATGCACGCATGCGTGCATGTGTGTGTGTGCATGCATGCGTGCGTGCATGTGTGTGTGTGCATGCATGCATGCGTGCATGTGTGTGTGTGTGTGCCTGCGTGTGTGCCTGCGTGTGTGTGCGCGTGCGTGCATGCGTGCATGCGTGCATGTGTGTGTGTGTGTGTGTGTGTGTGTAGGCAGCCCAACTACTCTTGAGGAGGAGACCTGCTTCATTGAGTAGCTGACCTACAATGAGTCACACCATTAAAAAACAAAACAAAACAAAACATCAGGACCCCCAGAGCTCGTGTCTCTAGCTGCATAAGTAGCAGAAGATGGCCTAGTAGGCCATAAATGGGAAGAGAAGCCCCTTAGTCTTGCAAACTTTATATACCCCAGTACAGAGGCACGCCAGGACCAAGAAGTGGGAGTGGGTGGGTAGAGGAGCAGGGTGTGGGGAGGGTATAGGGGACTTTCGGGATAGCATTTGAAATGTAAATGAAGAAAATATCTAATAAAAAGTTTAAAAAAATCCAAGGAACCCACCTTTCTCAGCAGCCATCCGATGCTAATACTTACTCAACTGGTGGTGAGATTCTCTGCTTACCTTACCCACCATTCAGGGATTGTATCTGGTTGGCCACTTACAGTCTTTGCAACCCCTCTTCCTCAAAGTTCCCTGAACCTTTTCAGGGGAGGATTTACCCTTTCCTAAGTCTTCATAAGGATTCCATGCTTAAAGTCAGTTGAGAATGTAGAATTGGTTGCATAAAGTTTTTCTATATTTATTTACTCATGCTACCTTTTCACCAGTAAAATTAAATTTTTTGCCATGAAAATTTAATATTAGAGAAGAGAGTCACACATCTAATAAATTTATATCCACTAGTTATCTCTCTCCAAGTTATTATTACACATACCTGTGAACTATTTATGACATTCGTTTTTTTCCCTTTTATTGAAAAATAGATTCTTGTTATGCCATCTGCAAAATCCAGCACTAAGTACAGCGACCCATGTCCTCTTTTGGCACCATGTATAAAGTTCCACACTGTATATATCCTGCACCTGATTGTTAGTTTGTTACAGTGGGCAAGCCTATAGTGACACCGTGTTGTCACTCAAAGACCTGTCAAATTTACTCTGCTCAATACATCTCCTATGGGTTTTGGCAAGTGCATGATCATGTTAATCCTCATTGAGAATTCCACTTCCTTCAGACTCCATGCTCCTCTGCTCTCCTAATCTGTGATAGACCGTGTTCTTTTTAACCTCCTTCCATAATTTCACATTTTCATGTGGATCATATAATGAGAACCAAACAGTAAAAAGCACCATTATATTTGTATCTTTCTTTAAATATGAATTTTGTTTTCTTCATGCTTTGGCTTTGGGCCAAAAGCTTTTCTTCGGCCCTCAGTAATCTCTTAGCCCTCTGTACAAGTTCATTTCTCCCCACCTACTGAAGGACAACTTGCTTGCTTCCAGCTTTAGGCTGTTATGAATAAAGTAGCTGTCAGTGCAGAGATTGTACAGGGTAGTGTCGACCTGGGTTCATAATGCATTTAAATAAATCCTAAGGATTATTGCTTGATTTTATAGACTAGTATATTTAGTCTTTCAACAGATTTGTGAAACTGTACTTAAAAATGCCTGTGACATATTGTGGTTAATATCAGAAATGTAAGAGAATTCTGTTGCTCTAGATGTCTCCTGTCCTTTGATTGTTATCAGTGTTTTGGGCTTTTCCCATTGTCAAAGATGTGTCATGGTAGCTCATTACTGTGTTACCTTGCACATCCATCATGAATCTGAAGCGGCACATCTTTCCACATACTTGTCTTCTGTAAAGACTCCTATTAAATGTCTTAGTGCTCTATTGCTGTGACAATACAGCGTGACCACACAACTCTTATAAGAGAAAGCATTTAACTGGGGCTGACTTACAGATTTAGTCCATGATGGTCATGGTATTTACCATGGTGGCAAGCAGGCAGAGTAGCTGAGAGTTCTACATCTGGATCCACAGACAGCAGGAGCAGAGATAGTGGACCTGGCTTTAGCTTTTGAATACTCAAAGCCCACCTTCAGTGACACATTTCCTCCAGTAAAGCCACACCTTCTAATCCTTTTAATTAGTACTATTCCCTGTTGGCTAACCACTCATGTATATTATTCTATGGGGATCATTCCTATTCAAACTGCCTCATTAAGGTATCTGTTCCATTGTCATGCTCATTTTTAAATTGGTCTTATTCTTTGTTTTGGTTTTCATTTGTATATTTTGAGTAATTCATTTATTATATTTATATTTTTCAAATATTTTCTTCTCCCTTAAGGTTTTAGTTTCCTGTTTTCCTATTTTCCATACATCAGAAGTTTTAATTTTAATTATATTCAGCTTTTCAATGTTTTTTCCCTTGATCATGATTTCTTTTTGTTTGATCTAAAAGATTATCAGTGCTCTAGTTTTTTTTTTTTGTTTCTTTACCCTGTTTATCTTTTTTTCCATTTTTCTTTTATCTCCTATATATTTTCATTTTACAGTTATGTCCATGATGCATTTTGACTTAACATTTGTTAAAGGCATAAATATGTCTATATTTGGGACTTTTTCATGTAAATGTCCATAGCTTTGATTCATTAGACTGTGTTCCTATTTTTGTCTCATTTCGTGTTGGTATTGGTGTTGGCATTGGTTTGGGTGTTGGTGTTGGCATTGGTGTTGGTGTTGGTGTTGCTCTTGGTTTTGGTGTTGGTGTTGGTGTTGGTGTTGGTTCTTGTTTTTGTTCTCCACCGAATCCTAATCCATGCTATCTTACATACTGAATCTTCAGCCATTCTCTAGAAATCAGATGTTGTCTGTCTGACATTTGTTTCTTCTTCAGTTGTTTGGTATCCTGGACCTTCCACCTCTCCATTTGAGTTTGTCTGTTAATATTGGATAAATGCCTTCATGGATTCGGAATGAGACTCAACTGAATCTGTAAATTAGTTTGGGATGTACTCTTGATGTGGTAACATTTGACTCCTATCCATGAGCATGTTTTATCTCTCTGTTCTATGGCATTGGTTATAGGTTTTTCAGGTTTTCTATGAGGATCTCATTTCTTTAAGTATATGTTTCACTTGTTGAAGCAGGCCAGTTTTCCTCTGTGACTGTCCAGTGCATTAAAACAGCCTTACTCTCTGTTTGTGAAAGATTTAGGCTGGTACTTCTAATAACTGGCTTGATCCTCAGTGTTTGCTATTTGTCCTGTTCTTGAGTTTTGCATTATAAATTGATTTTTTTTTTTTTAGCCCAAGCCTCAAAAGGTCTATTGTTACAATCTTTAGCAACTCAAGAGACAAAATAATTTTAGATGTCTTTGATCATACAAAAAAAAAACCTTTTTCCATCCTGTTTTAACACTACTGACACTATATTTTAATGAGACACATAAAATTTTGCCTTAATTATAAAGAGCAATTTTCAAAAATATTATCATTATAAGATGAAGTTTTTCTCATTATTCTTTTATAAGAGCAGCCTTTTTGTTTTGCAAATTTTGACCCAAGTTTCTAACACTGGTTCTCTCATTTGCAATCTGAGGTTATTATTCATTACGAGACAATGTTGTATGTGACAATGTTGTATATGACAGTGTTGTATATGACAATGTTGTATATGACAATGTTGTATATGACAATGTTGTATATGACAATGTTGTATATGACAATGTTGTATATGACAGGATTTTATGTTTTGAGTATTTTAGCTATCCCTTCCTCTGCAAAATCAAACACATTTTCTGAGATAAACATTCTATGCTTGTTATGTGAAATGTATTGTTATTTAAAACACAAGTACTTATCAATCTTAGTAACTTCTTCTCTGATTCTAATAGAGATTCTATACTTAAAACTTTACCTGCTCTGAGAGTCCTCAATGGTGACATGCTGAACTCTTATGCCAATGTCCATACTGAAGAGTACTATCATACAGACCTAAGATGTTTCTTGGCCCTTTGTCAGTACCAGCTTCAAGAGTTCAACTTATTACCTGAAAAGTATATCATACAGAAGAGGTAAGGTTCTAATATTCCTTCTGTTGTATTTAAAGAACTGATGTAATATAAACACATGATTAAATATATAACTACCACATTGACACTAGTTTGATTAGAAGCAATGTGTCTAGGCATTGTTCTATTATTATTCTGAAGTATTATTATTATTATGTATTATTATTCTGAAGATCATGTATATCTTAAAATATGTCAATATGTACTTTGAACATAATTATCTAATAGTTATAAATTTATTTTAACAATATTTTTTTTTCTTTTTTTATTAGCTATTTTCTTCATTTACATTTCAAATGCTATCCTGAAAGTCCCCTATACCCTCCCCCCACCCCGCTCCCCTACCCACCCACACCTACTTCTTGGGTCTGGTGTTCCCCTGTACTGGGTCATATAAAATTTGCAAGACCAAGGGGCCTCTCTTCCCAATGTTGGCTGACTAGGCCATTTTCTGCCGCATATGCAGTTAGAGACACAAGCTCTGGGGTTACTGGTTAGTTCATATTGTTGTTCCACCTATACAGTTGCAGACCCCTTCAGCTCCTTG